>NW_027077719.1:0-108000 GCF_963924675.1 Phocoena phocoena | reverse complement strand
TTGAGCAAGGAGTAGGTCTTGTCTATTACATATTTGGCTTATGGAATGTTATCTGTGCTAATTTCAGTCTCTGGTTTTATGCAGCACCCCAACGCACCTTTCCCCATAAGCAAGCACTAGTTGGTTTTCTAAATTTGAGACCCTGTTCTGTTTTGTAATTCAGTTCATGTGTAGTCAAGTTTACATTCCGTGTATTAGTGATATCTTATGATGTTTCTTTTTCTGTGTGACGTAGTTCACGTAGAATCACCGTACCTGCATCCACTCACTATGCCGCTACGGGCCTGATGACACAGATTTCATTGCTGAGTGATATTGCATTGCACGTACGTGCCACAACTTCTTTATCTATTTTTTGCTTTCTGGGATATTTACCTGATACTGTAGACGAGCTTGTTGTGAACACAGCCGTCCCAAATATTGGGGTGGCTGTCTGTTTTTGATTTTAATTTCCGTAAGCTATAGGACCATAAGTGGAAGTGCCATAGGCTGTGTTGCTTTGTTTCTTATGTGTTTCAGGAAACACCATACACTTCTCCAGGGTGGCTGCTGGCAATTTACATCCTGCAAATCAGCATAACAAGGCTCCCTGTTCTCCATATCCTGTCCTACCTTTCTGGATTTTACACTTTTTTCAGATGGCCCTTTTGCCCGGGGGGGCAGTGAGATTTCATTGTAGTGCAGATTTCCTTTACAGGCTTGCTTGTTTGGCCAAAAAGGGCGTATGCGTTTTTTCCTGAATATATTCAGGAAAAAACGCATACGCCCTTTTTGGCCAAGTGCATCATTGTCGACGTTGTGCCTCTTTTCCTATGCTTTCAGGGCAATTCCAGTCTACCCCCTGCAATCGATTTCCTGAAATTCTGCCCCGCTTTCAAGTCCCCTTCGCAGGCTTACTTCAGTATATTTTTGGAGGATAGCTGTCATTTATAACTCTGCAGGTTTGTGAATTACAGTGCCCCTGAGCTCCTTTCTTCAACTCGCTTTCTTGTGAGCTGGGCACAAAAGCGCAGGATTGCTTCAGGCCCTAATCTGTTTCCAGCAGGGCACACTGAGCCTTTGTTTAATTCCTCTTCCTAGTGGGCAATGAGCGTTACATTTGCCCGTGCAGACACCTACAGCTAGTCTCTCATTGGTTCTCCCTATTCCTGTTCATCTTGCACAGAAATTGCAAGCTGTGCCAAAGAGGAGGTTAAAGGAGCTGACTCTCCTAGCGGGGAGAGTGTTAGTAAAGCATCTGGAATGGTGAACCCGAGGACCAGGATACGAAAACTGAGATGCATTTTAAATCTTTTCCCAATCACACGGTGGACGATACTCTGGGTTTCCCATGCATGTTTTAGCTGGAGGAAGAATCCCTTGAACCTGGAGAGTTGGGACCCTTGGAATGGGTACCATGCAGTATGACTTCAAAGGGTCTGCATTTGCTCACCGAAACTCACCAATGCTATCAGCCTGAAGTGTCCAGCCTTATGTCTCAACCAGCTCTGGGTGTAGATGTGGTCAATCCCGGTTGCATCACATGCCCTGAGTGAATTATTTAAGAATTGCTCTCTATTTCACTGTCTTTGTGTTTTGTTTTCGAAATTTATTTTGATAATGGGATTTATCGGATTTTCACTGCTGCGTTTCGGCCGCTGTACACACGCTTGATTCTCTTACGGAGACATATATATCCATGGGTTTTAAGATTCTTCCTAGTCAGGTATATTCCTAGGCGTTAAATATGTGGTGTTGGGTCCATTTCGTTGAGCAAGGAGTAGGTCTTGTCTATTTCCTATTTGGCTTATGGAAAGTTATCTGTGCTAATTTCAGTCTCTGGTTTTATGCAGCCCCCAAGGCACCTTTCCCCATAAGCAAGCACTACTTGGTTTTCTAAATTTGAGACCCTGTTCTTTTTTGTAATTCAGTTCATGTGTAGTCAAGTTTACATTCCGTGTATTAGTGATATCTTATGATGTTTCTTTTTCTGTGTGACGTAGTTCACGTAGAATCACCGTACCTGCATCCACTCACTATGCCGCTACGGGCCTGATGACACAGATTTCATTGCTGAGTGATTTGCATTTAACGTACGTGCCACAAATTCTTTATCCATTTTTTGCTTTCTGGGATATTTACCTGATACTGTAGACGAGCTCCTTGTGAACACAGCCGTCCCAAATATTGGGGTGGCTGTCTGTTTTTGATTTTAATTTCCGTATGCTATAGGACCATAAGTGGAAGTGCCATAGGCTGTGTTGCTTTGTTTCTTACGTGTTTCAGGAAACACCATACACTTCTCCAGGGTGGCTGCTGGCAATTTACATCCTGCCAATCAACATAACAAGGCTCCATGTTCTCCATATCCTGTCCTACCTTTCTGGATTTTACACTTTTTTCAGATGGCCCTTTTTCCCGGGGGGGCAGTGAGATTTCATTGTAGTGCAGATTTCCTTTACAGGCTTGCTTGGTTGGCCAAAAAGGGCGTATGCGTTTTTTCCTGAATATATTCAGGAAAAAACGCATACGCCCTTTTTGGCCAAGTGCATCATTGTCGACTTTGTGCCTCATTTCCTATGCTTTCAGGGCAATTCCAGTCTACCCCCTGCAATCGTTTTCCTGAAATTCAGCCCCGCTTTCAAGTCCCCTTCGCAGGCTTACTTCAATATATTTTTGGAGGATAGCTGTCATTTATAACTCTGCAGGTTTGTGAAGTACAGTGCCCCTGAGCTCCTTTCTTCAACTCGCTTTCTTGCGAGCTGGGCACAAAACCGCAGGATTGCTTCAGGCCCTAATCTGTTTCCAGCAGGGCACACTGAGCCTTTGTTTAATTCCTCTTCCTGGTGGGCAATGAGCGTTACATTTGCCCGTGCAGACACCTACAGCTAGTCTCTCATTGATTCTCCCTATTCCTGTTCATCTTGCACAGAAATGGCAAGCTGTGCGAAACAGGAGGTTAAAGGCACTGACTCTCCAAGCGGGGAGAGTGTTAGTAAAGCATCTGGAATGGTGAACCCGAGGACCAGGAAACGAAAACTGAGATGCATTTTAAATCGTTTCCCAATCACACGGTGGACGATACTCTGGGTTTCCCATGCATGTTTTAGCTGGAGGAAGAATCCCTTGAACCTGGAGAGTTGGGACCCATGGAATGGGTACCATGCAGTATGACTTCAAAGGGTCTGCATTTGCTCACCGAAACTCACCAATGCTATCAGCCTGAAGTGTCCAGCCTTATGTCTCAACCAGCTCTGGGTGTAGATGTGGTCAATCCCGGTTGCATCACATGCCCTGAGTGAATTATTTAAGAATTGCTCTCTATTTCACTGTCTTTGTGTTTTGTTTTTGAAATTTATTTTGATAATGGGATTTATCGGATTTTCACTGCTGCATTTCCGCCGCTGTACACACGCTTGATTCTCTTACGGAGACATATATATCCATGGGTTTTAAGATTCTTCCTAGTCAGGTATATTCCTAGGCGTTGAATATGTGGTGTTGATTCCATTTCGTTGAGCAAGGAGTAGGTCTTGTCTATTACATATTTGGCTTATGGAATGTTATCTGTGCTAATTTCAGTCTCTGGTTTTATGCAGCACCCCAACGCACCTTTCCCCATAAGCAAGCACTAGTTGGTTTTCTAAATTTGAGACCCTGTTCTGTTTTGTAATTCAGTTCATGTGTAGTCAAGTTTACATTCCGTGTATTAGTGATATCTTATGATGTTTCTTTTTCTGTGTGACGTAGTTCACGTAGAATCACCGTACCTGCATCCACTCACTATGCCGCTACGGGCCTGATGACACAGATTTCATTGCTGAGTGATATTGCATTGCACGTACGTGCCACAACTTCTTTATCCATTTTTTGCTTTCTGGGATATTTACCTGATACTGTAGACGAGCTTCTTGTGAACACAGCCGTCCCAAATATTGGGGTGGCTGTCTGTTTTTGATTTTAATTTCCGTAAGCTATAGGACCATAAGTGGAAGTGCCATAGGCTGTGTTGCTTTGTTTCTTACGTGTTTCAGGAAACACCATACACTTCTCCAGGGTGGCTGCTGGCAATTTACATCCTGCCAATCAGCATAACAAGGCTCCCTGTTCTCCATATCCTGTCCTACCTTTCTGGATTTTACACTTTTTTCAGATGGCCCTTTTGCCCGGGGGGGCAGTGAGATTTCATTGTAGTGCAGATTTCCTTTACAGGCTTGCTTGGTTGGCCAAAAATGGCGTATGCGTTTTTTCCTGAATATATTCAGGAAAAAACGCATACGCCCTTTTTGGCCAAGTGCATCATTGTCGACGTTGTGCCTCTTTTCCTATGCTTTCAGGGCAATTCCAGTCTACCCCCTGCAATCGATTTCCTGAAATTCAGCCCCGCTTTCAAGTCCCCTTCGCAGGCTTACTTCAGTATATTTTTGGAGGATAGCTGTCATTTATAACTCTGCAGGTTTGTGAATTACAGTGCCCCTGAGCTCCTTTCTTCATCTCGCTTTCTTGTGAGCTGGGCACAAAACCGCAGGATTGCTTCAGGCCCTAATCTGTTTCCAGCAGGGCACACTGAGCCTTTGTTTAATTCCTCTTCCTAGTGGGCAATGAGCGTTACATTTGCCCGTGCAGACACCTACAGCTAGTCTCTCATTGGTTCTCCCTATTCCTGTTCATCTTGCACAGAAATTGCAAGCTGTGCCAAAGAGGAGGTTAAAGGAGCTGACTCTCCAAGCGGGGAGAGTGTTAGTAAAGCATCTGGAATGGTGAACCCGAGGACCAGGATACGAAAACTGAGATGCATTTTAAATCTTTTCCCAATCACATGGTGGACGATACTCTGGGTTTCCCATGCATGTTTTAGCTGGAGGAAGAATCCCTTGAACCTGGAGAGTTGGGACCCATGGAATGGGTACCATGCAGTATGACTTCAAAGGGTCTGCATTTGCTCACCGAAACTCACCAATGCTATCAGCCTGAAGTGTCCAGCCTTATGTGTCAACCAGCTCTGGGTGTAGATGTGGTCAATCCCGGTTGCATCACATTCCCTGAGTGAATTATTTAAGAATTGCTCTCTATTTCACTGTCTTTGTGTTTTGTTTCGAAATTTATTTTGATAATGGGATTTATCAGATTTTCACTGCTGCGTTTCGGCCGCTGTACACACGCTTGATTCTCTTACGGAGACATATATATCCATGGGTTTTAAGATTCTTCCTAGTCAGGTATATTCCTAGGCGTTGAATATGTGGTGTTGAGTCCATTTCGTTGAGCAAGGAGTAGGTCTTGTCTATTACATATTTGGCTTATGGAATGTTATCTGTGCTAATTTCAGTCTCTGGTTTTATGCAGCACCCCAAGGCACCTTTCCCCATAAGCAAGCACTAGTTGGTTTTCTAAATTTGAGACCCTGTTCTGTTTTGTAATTCAGTTCATGTGTAGTCAAGTTTACATTCCATGCATTAGTGATATCTTATGATGTTTCTTTTTCTGTGTGACGTAGTTCACGTAGAATCACCGTACCTGCATCCACTCACTATGCCGCTACGGGCTGATGACACAGATTTCATTGCTGAGTGATACTGCATTGCACGTACGTGCCACAACTTCTTTATCCATTTTTTGCTTTCTGGGATATTTACCTGGTACTGTAGACGAGCTTCTTGGGAACACAGCCGTCACAAACTTTGGGGTGGCTCTCTGTTTTTGATTTTAATTTCCCTAAGGAATAGGACCATAAGTGCAATTGCCATAGGCTGTGTTGCTTTATTTCTTACGTGTTTCACGAAACACCATACACTTCTCCAGGGTGGCTGTTGGCAATTTACATCCTGCCAATCAGCATAACAAGGCTCCCTGTTCTCCATATCCTGTCCTACCTTTCTGGATTTTACACTTTTATCAGATGGCCCTTTTGCCCGGGGGGCAGTGAGACTTCATTGTAGTGCAGATTTCCTTTACAGGCTTGCTTGGTTGGCCAAAGAGGGCGTATGCGTTTTTTCCTGAATACATTCAGGAAAAAACGCATACGCCCTTTTTGGCCAAGTGCATCATTGTCGACGTTCTGCCTCTTTTCCTATGCTTTCAGGGCAATTCCAGTCTACCCCCTGCAATCGTTTTCCTGAAATTCTGCCCCGCTTTCAAGTCCCCTTCGCAGGCTTACTTCAATATATTTTTGGAGGATAGCTGTCATTTATAACTCTGCAGATTTGTGAATTACAGTGCCCCTGAGCTCCTTTCTTCAACTCGCTTTCTTGTGAGCTGGGCACAAAACCGCAGGATTGCTTCAGGCCCTAATCTGTTTTCAGCAGGGCACGCTGAGCCTTTGTTTAATTCCTCTTCCTGGTGGGCAATGAGCGTTACATTTGCCCGTGCAGACACCTACAGCTAGTCTCTCATTGGTTCTCCCTATTCCTGTTCATCTTGCACAGAAATTGCAAGCTGTGCCAAACAGGAGGTTAAAGGCAGTGACTCTCCAAGCGGGCAGAGTGTTAGTAAAGCATCTGGAATGGTGAACCCGAGGACCAGGATACGAAAACTGAGATGCATTTTAAATCGTTTCAAAATCACACGGTGGACCATACTGTGGGGTTCCCATGCATGTTTTAGCTGGAGGAAGAATCCCTTGAACCTGAAGAGTTGGGACCCATGGAATATGTACCATGCAGTATGACTTCAAAGGGTCTGCATTTGCTCACCGAAACTCACCAATGCTATCAGCCTGAAGTGTCCAGCCTTATGTCTCAACCAGCTCTGGGTGTAGATGTGGTCAATCCCGGTTGAATCACATGCCCTGAGTGAATTAGTTAAGAATTGCTCTCTATTTCACTGTGTTTGTGTTTTGTTTTCGAAATTTATTTTGATAATGGGATTTATCGGATTTTCACTGCTGCGTTTCGGCCGCTGTACACATGCTTGATTCTCTTACGGAGACATATATATCCATGGGTTTTAAGATTCTTCCTAGTCAGGTATATTCCTAGGCGTTGAATATGTGGTGTTGAGTCCATTTCGTTGAGCAAGGAGTAGGTCTTGTCTATTACATATTTGGCTCATGGAATGTTATCTGTGCTAATTTCAGTCTCTGGTTTTATGCAGCACCCCAAGGCACCTTTCCCCATAAGCAAGCACTAGTTGGTTTTCTAAATTTGAGACCCTGTTCTGTTTTGTAATTCAGTTCATGTCTAGTCAAGTTTACATTCCGTGTATTAGTGATATCTTATGATGTTTCTTTTTCTGTGTGACGTAGTTCACGTAGAATCACCGTACCTGCATCCACTCACTATGCCGCTACGGGCCTGATGACACAGATTTCATTGCTGAGTGATATTGCATTGTACGTACGTGCCACAACTTCTTTGTCCATTTTTTGTTTTCTGGGATATTTACCTGATACTGTAGACGAGCTTCTTGTGAACACAGCCGTCCCAAATATTGGGGTGGCTGTCTGGTTTTGATTTTAATTTCCGTAAGCTATAGGACCATAAGTGGAAGTGCCATAGGCTGTGTTGCTTTGTTTCTTAACGTGTTTCAGGAAACACCATACACTTCTCCAGGGTGGCTGCTGGCAATGTACATCCTGCCAATCAGCATAACAAGGCTCCCTGTTCTCCATATCCTGTCCTACCTTTCTGGATTTTACACTTTTTTCAGATGGCCCTTTTGCCCGGGGGGCAGTGAGACTACATTGTGGTGCAGATTTCCTTTACAGGCTTGCTTGGTTGGCCAAAAAGGGCGTATGCGTTTTTTCCTGAATATATTCAGGAAAAAACGCATACGCCCTTTTTGGCCAAGTGCATCATTGTCGACGTTCTGCCTCTTTTCCTATGCTTTCAGGGCAATTCCAGTCTACCCCCTGCAAACGTTTTCCTGAAATTCTGCCCCGCTTTCAAGTCCCCTTCGCAGGTTTACTTCAATATATTTTTGGAGGATAGCTGTCATTTATAACTCTGGAGGTTTGTGAATTACAGTGCCCCTGAGCTCCTTTCTTCAACTCGCTTTCTTGTGAGCTGGGCACAAAACCGCAGGATTGCTCCAGGCCCTAATCTGTTTCCGGCAGGGCATGCTGAGCCTTTGGTTAATTCCTCTTCCTGGTGGGAAATGAGCGTTACATTTGCCCGTGCAGACACCTACAGCTAGTCTCTCATTGGTTCTCCCTATTCCTGTTCATCTTGCACAGAAATTGCAAGCTGTGCCAAACAGGAGGTTAAAGGCACTGACTCTCCAAGCAGGGAGAGTGTTAGTAAAGCATCTGGAATGGTGAACCCGAGGACCAGGATACGAAAACTGAGATGCATTGTAAATCGTTTCCCAATGACACGGTGGACCATACTGTGGATTTCCCATGCATGTTTTAGCTGGAGGAAGAATCCCTTGAACCTGAAGAGTTGGGACCCATGGAATAGGTACCATGCAGTATGACTTCAAATGGTCTGCATTTGCTCACCGAAACACACCAATGCTATCAGCCTGAAGTGTCCAGCCTTATGTGTCAACCAGCTCTGGGTGTAGATGTGGTCAATCCCGGTTGCATCACATTCCCTGAGTGAATTATTTAAGAATTGCTCTCTATTTCACTGTCTTTGTGTTTTGTTTCGAAATTTATTTTGATAATGGGATTTATCAGATTTTCACTGCTGCGTTTCGGCCGCTGTACACACACTTGATTTTCTTACGGAAACATATATATCCATGGGTTTTAAGATTCTTCCTAGTCAGGTATATTCCTAGGCGTTGAATATGTGGTGTTGAGTCCATTTCGTTGAGCAAGGAGTAGGTCTTGTCTATTACATATTTGGCTTATGGAATGTTATCTGTGTTAATTTCAGTCTCTGGTTTTATGCAGCACCCGAAGGCACCTTTCCACATAAGCAAGCACTAGTTGGTTTTCTAAATTTGAGACCCTGTTCTGTTTTGTAATTCAGTTCATGTGTAGTCAAGTTTACATTCCGTGCATTAGTGATATCTTATGATGTTTCTTTTTCTGTGTGACGTAGTTCACGTAGAATCACCGTACCTGCATCCACTCACTATGCCGCTACGGGCCTGATGACACAGATTTCATTGCTGAGTGATACTGCATTGCACGTACGTGCCACAACTTCTTTATCCATTTTTTGCTTTCTGGGATATTTACCTGGTTCTATAGACGAGCTTCTTGGGAACACAGCCGTCCCAAACTTTGTGGTGGCTCTCTGTTTTTGATTTTAATTTCCCTAAGGAATAGGACCATAAGTGCAATTGCCATAGGCTGTGTTGCTTTATTTCTTACGTGTTTCAGGAAACACCATACACTTCTTCAGGGTGGCTGTTGGCAATTTACATCCTGCCAGTCAGCATAACAAGGCTCCCTGTTCTCCATATCCTGTCCTACCTTTCTGGATTTTACACTTTTTTCAGATGGCCCTTTTGCCCGGGGGGCAGTGAGACTTCATTGTAGTGCAGATTTCCTTTACAGGCTTGCTTGGTTGGCCAAAAAGGGCGTATGCGTTTTTTCCTGAATATATTCAGGAAAAAACGCATACGCCCTTTTCGGCCAAGTGCATCATTGTCGACGTTCTGCCTCTTTTCCTATGCTTTCAGGGCAATTCCAGTCTATCCCCTACAATCGTTTTCCTGAAATTCTGCCCCGCTTTCAAGTCCCCTTCGCAGGCTTACTTCAATATATTTTTGGAGGATAACTGTCATTTATAACTCTGCAGGTTTGTGAATTACAGTGCCCCTGAGCTCCTTTCTTCAACTCGCTTTCTTGTGAGCTGGGCACAAAACCGCAGGATTGCTTCAGGCCCTAATCTATTTTCAGCAGGGCACGCTGAGCCTTTGTTTAATTCCTCTTCCTGGTGGGAAATGTGCGTTACATTTGTCCGTGCAGACACCTACAGCTAGTCTCTCATTGGTTCTCCCTATTCCTGTTCATCTTGCACAGAAATTGCAAGCTGTGCCAGACAGGAGGTTAAAGGCAGTGACTCTCCAAGCGGGGAGAGTATTAGTAAAGCATCTGGAATGGTGAACCCGAGGACCAGGATACGAAAACTGAGATGCATTTTAAATCGTTTCCGAATCACACAGTGGACGATACTCTGGGTTTCCCATGCATGTTTTAGCTGGAGGAAGAATCCCTTGAACCTGGAGAGTTGGGACCCTTGGAATGGGTACCATGCAGTATGACTTCAAAGGGTCTGCATTTGCTCACCGAAACTCACCAATGCTATCAGCCTGAAGTGTCCAGCCTTATGTCCTAACCAGCTCTGGGTGTAGATGTGGCAAATCCCGGTTGCATCACATGCCCTGAGTGAATTATTTAAGAATTGCTCTCTATTTCACTGTCTTTGTATTTTGTTTTCGAAATTTATTTTGATAATGTGATTTATCGGATATTCACTGCTGCGTTTCGGCCGCTGTACACACGCTTGATTCTCTTACGGAGACATATATATCCATGGGTTTTAAGATTCTTCCTAGTCAGGTATATTCCTAGGCGTTGAATATGTGGTGTTGAGTCCATTTCGTTGAGCAAGGAGTAGGTCTTGTCTATTACATATTTGGCTCATGGAATGTTATCTGTGCTAATTTCAGTCTCTGGTTTTATGCAGCACCCCAAGGCACCTTTCCCCATAAGCAAGCACTAGTTGGTTTTCTAAATTTGAGACCCTGTTCTGTTTTGTAATTCAGTTCATGTCTAGTCAAGTTTACATTCCGTGTATTAGTGATATCTTATGATGTTTCTTTTTCTGTGTGACGTAGTTCACGTAGAATCACCGTACCTGCATCCACTCACTATGCCGCTACGGGCCTGATGACACAGATTTCATTGCTGAGTGATATTGCATTGTACGTACGTGCCACAACTTCTTTGTCCATTTTTTGTTTTCTGGGATATTTACCTGATACTGTAGACGAGCTTCTTGTGAACACAGCCGTCCCAAATATTGGGGTGGCTGTCTGGTTTTGATTTTAATTTCCGTAAGCTATAGGACCATAAGTGGAAGTGCCATAGGCTGTGTTGCTTTGTTTCTTAACGTGTTTCAGGAAACACCATACACTTCTCCAGGGTGGCTGCTGGCAATGTACATCCTGCCAATCAGCATAACAAGGCTCCCTGTTCTCCATATCCTGTCCTACCTTTCTGGATTTTACACTTTTTTCAGATGGCCCTTTTGCCCGGGGGGCAGTGAGACTACATTGTGGTGCAGATTTCCTTTACAGGCTTGCTTGGTTGGCCAAAAAGGGCGTATGCGTTTTTTCCTGAATATATTCAGGAAAAAACGCATACGCCCTTTTTGGCCAAGTGCATCATTGTCGACGTTCTGCCTCTTTTCCTATGCTTTCAGGGCAATTCCAGTCTACCCCCTGCAAACGTTTTCCTGAAATTCTGCCCCGCTTTCAAGTCCCCTTCGCAGGTTTACTTCAATATATTTTTGGAGGATAGCTGTCATTTATAACTCTGGAGGTTTGTGAATTACAGTGCCCCTGAGCTCCTTTCTTCAACTCGCTTTCTTGTGAGCTGGGCACAAAACCGCAGGATTGCTCCAGGCCCTAATCTGTTTCCGGCAGGGCATGCTGAGCCTTTGGTTAATTCCTCTTCCTGGTGGGCAATGAGCGTTACATTTGCCCGTGCAGACACCTACAGCTAGTCTCTCATTGGTTCTCCCTATTCCTGTTCATCTTGCACAGAAATTGCAAGCTGTGCCAAAC
Source organism: Phocoena phocoena (assembly GCF_963924675.1). Classification (NCBI taxonomy): domain Eukaryota; kingdom Metazoa; phylum Chordata; class Mammalia; order Artiodactyla; family Phocoenidae; genus Phocoena; species Phocoena phocoena. The sequence goes on along the minus strand of NW_027077719.1, from coordinate 96,333 downwards.
AGGAGGTTAAAGGCACTGACTCTCCAAGCAGGGAGAGTGTTAGTAAAGCATCTGGAATGGTGAACCCGAGGACCAGGATACGAAAACTGAGATGCATTGTAAATCGTTTCCCAATGACACGGTGGACCATACTGTGGATTTCCCATGCATGTTTTAGCTGGAGGAAGAATCCCTTGAACCTGAAGAGTTGGGACCCATGGAATAGGTACCATGCAGTATGACTTCAAATGGTCTGCATTTGCTCACCGAAACACACCAATGCTATCAGCCTGAAGTGTCCAGCCTTATGTGTCAACCAGCTCTGGGTGTAGATGTGGTCAATCCCGGTTGCATCACATTCCCTGAGTGAATTATTTAAGAATTGCTCTCTATTTCACTGTTTTTGTGTTTTGTTTCGAAATTTATTTTGATAATGGGATTTATCAGATTTTCACTGCTGCGTTTCGGCCGCTGTACACACACTTGATTTTCTTACGGAAACATATATATCCATGGGTTTTAAGATTCTTCCTAGTCAGGTATATTCCTAGGCGTTGAATATGTGGTGTTGAGTCCATTTCGTTGAGCAAGGAGTAGGTCTTGTCTATTACATATTTGGCTTATGGAATGTTATCTGTGTTAATTTCAGTCTCTGGTTTTATGCAGCACCCGAAGGCACCTTTCCACATAAGCAAGCACTAGTTGGTTTTCTAAATTTGAGACCCTGTTCTGTTTTGTAATTCAGTTCATGTGTAGTCAAGTTTACATTCCGTGCATTAGTGATATCTTATGATGTTTCTTTTTCTGTGTGACGTAGTTCACGTAGAATCACCGTACCTGCATCCACTCACTATGCCGCTACGGGCCTGATGACACAGATTTCATTGCTGAGTGATACTGCATTGCACGTACGTGCCACAACTTCTTTATCCATTTTTTGCTTTCTGGGATATTTACCTGGTTCTATAGACGAGCTTCTTGGGAACACAGCCGTCCCAAACTTTGTGGTGGCTCTCTGTTTTTGATTTTAATTTCCCTAAGGAATAGGACCATAAGTGCAATTGCCATAGGCTGTGTTGCTTTATTTCTTACGTGTTTCAGGAAACACCATACACTTCTTCAGGGTGGCTGTTGGCAATTTACATCCTGCCAGTCAGCATAACAAGGCTCCCTGTTCTCCATATCCTGTCCTACCTTTCTGGATTTTACACTTTTTTCAGATGGCCCTTTTGCCCGGGGGGCAGTGAGACTTCATTGTAGTGCAGATTTCCTTTACAGGCTTGCTTGGTTGGCCAAAAAGGGCGTATGCGTTTTTTCCTGAATATATTCAGGAAAAAACGCATACGCCCTTTTCGGCCAAGTGCATCATTGTCGACGTTCTGCCTCTTTTCCTATGCTTTCAGGGCAATTCCAGTCTATCCCCTACAATCGTTTTCCTGAAATTCTGCCCCGCTTTCAAGTCCCCTTCGCAGGCTTACTTCAATATATTTTTGGAGGATAACTGTCATTTATAACTCTGCAGGTTTGTGAATTACAGTGCCCCTGAGCTCCTTTCTTCAACTCGCTTTCTTGTGAGCTGGGCACAAAACCGCAGGATTGCTTCAGGCCCTAATCTATTTTCAGCAGGGCACGCTGAGCCTTTGTTTAATTCCTCTTCCTGGTGGGAAATGTGCGTTACATTTGTCCGTGCAGACACCTACAGCTAGTCTCTCATTGGTTCTCCCTATTCCTGTTCATCTTGCACAGAAATTGCAAGCTGTGCCAGACAGGAGGTTAAAGGCAGTGACTCTCCAAGCGGGGAGAGTATTAGTAAAGCATCTGGAATGGTGAACCCGAGGACCAGGATACGAAAACTGAGATGCATTTTAAATCGTTTCCGAATCACACAGTGGACGATACTCTGGGTTTCCCATGCATGTTTTAGCTGGAGGAAGAATCCCTTGAACCTGGAGAGTTGGGACCCTTGGAATGGGTACCATGCAGTATGACTTCAAAGGGTCTGCATTTGCTCACCGAAACTCACCAATGCTATCAGCCTGAAGTGTCCAGCCTTATGTCCTAACCAGCTCTGGGTGTAGATGTGGCAAATCCCGGTTGCATCACATGCCCTGAGTGAATTATTTAAGAATTGCTCTCTATTTCACTGTCTTTGTATTTTGTTTTCGAAATTTATTTTGATAATGGGATTTATCGGATATTCACTGCTGCGTTTCGGCCGCTGTACACACGCTTGATTCTCTTACGGAGACATATATATCCATGGGTTTTTAGATTCTTCCTAGTCAGGTATATTCCTAGGCGTTGAATATGTGGTGTTGGTTCCATTTCGTTGAGCAAGGAGTAGGTCTTGTCTATTACATATTTGGCTTATGGAAAGTTATCTGTGCTAATTTCAGTCTCTGGTTTTATGCAGCCCCCCAAGGCACCTTTCCCCATAAGCAAGCAGTAGTTGGTTTTCTAAATTTGAGACCCTGTTCTGTTTTGTAATTCAGTTCATGTGTAGTCAAGTTTACATTCCGTGTATTAGTGATATCTTATGATGTTTCTTTTTCTGTGTGACGTAGTTCACGTAGAATCACCGTACCTGCATCCACTCACTATGCCGCTACGGGCCTGATGACACAGATTTCATTGCTGAGTGATATTGCATTGTACGTACGTGCCACAACTTCTTTGTCCATTTTTTGTTTTCTGGGATATTTACCTGATACTGTAGACGAGCTTCTTGTGAACACAGCCGTCCCAAATATTGGGGTGGCTGTCTGGTTTTGATTTTAATTTCCGTAAGCTATAGGACCATAAGTGGAAGTGCCATAGGCTGTGTTGCTTTGTTTCTTAACGTGTTTCAGGAAACACCATACACTTCTCCAGGGTGGCTGCTGGCAATGTACATCCTGCCAATCAGCATAACAAGGCTCCCTGTTCTCCATATCCTGTCCTACCTTTCTGGATTTTACACTTTTTTCAGATGGCCCTTTTGCCCGGGGGGCAGTGAGACTACATTGTGGTGCAGATTTCCTTTACAGGCTTGCTTGGTTGGCCAAAAAGTGCGTATGCGTTTTTTCCTGAATATATTCAGGAAAAAACGCATACGCCCTTTTTGGCCAAGTGCATCATTGTCGACGTTCTGCCTCTTTTCCTATGCTTTCAGGGCAATTCCAGTCTACCCCCTGCAAACGTTTTCCTGAAATTCTGCCCCGCTTTCAAGTCCCCTTCGCAGGTTTACTTCAATATATTTTTGGAGGATAGCTGTCATTTATAACTCTGGAGGTTTGTGAATTACAGTGCCCCTGAGCTCCTTTCTTCAACTCGCTTTCTTGTGAGCTGGGCACAAAACCGCAGGATTGCTCCAGGCCCTAATCTGTTTCCGGCAGGGCATGCTGAGCCTTTGGTTAATTCCTCTTCCTGGTGGGCAATGAGCGTTACATTTGCCCGTGCAGACACCTACAGCTAGTCTCTCATTGGTTCTCCCTATTCCTGTTCATCTTGCACAGAAATTGCAAGCTGTGCCAAACAGGAGGTTAAAGGCACTGACTCTCCAAGCAGGGAGAGTTTTAGTAAAGCATCTGGAATGGTGAACCCGAGGACCAGGATACGAAAACTGAGATGCATTGTAAATCGTTTCCCAATGACACGGTGGACCATACTGTGGATTTCCCATGCATGTTTTAGCTGGAGGAAGAATCCCTTGAACCTGAAGAGTTGGGACCCATGGAATAGGTACCATGCAGTATGACTTCAAATGGTCTGCATTTGCTCACCGAAACACACCAATGCTATCAGCCTGAAGTGTCCAGCCTTATGTGTCAACCAGCTCTGGGTGTAGATGTGGTCAATCCCGGTTGCATCACATTCCCTGAGTGAATTATTTAAGAATTGCTCTCTATTTCACTGTCTTTGTGTTTTGTTTCGAAATTTATTTTGATAATGGGATTTATCAGATTTTCACTGCTGCGTTTCGGCCGCTGTACACACACTTGATTTTCTTACGGAAACATATATATCCATGGGTTTTAAGATTCTTCCTAGTCAGGTATATTCCTAGGCGTTGAATATGTGGTGTTGAGTCCATTTCGTTGAGCAAGGAGTAGGTCTTGTCTATTACATATTTGGCTTATGGAATGTTATCTGTGTTAATTTCAGTCTCTGGTTTTATGCAGCACCCGAAGGCACCTTTCCACATCAGCAAGCACTAGTTGGTTTTCTAAATTTGAGACCCTGTTCTGTTTTGTAATTCAGTTCATGTGTAGTCAAGTTTACATTCCGTGCATTAGTGATATCTTATGATGTTTCTTTTTCTGTGTGACGTAGTTCACGTAGAATCACCGTACCTGCATCCACTCACTATGCCGCTACGGGCCTGATGACACAGATTTCATTGCTGAGTGATACTGCATTGCACGTACGTGCCACAACTTCTTTATCCATTTTTTGCTTTCTGGGATATTTACCTGGTTCTATAGACGAGCTTCTTGGGAACACAGCCGTCCCAAACTTTGTGGTGGCTCTCTGTTTTTGATTTTAATTTCCCTAAGGAATAGGACCATAAGTGCAATTGCCATAGGCTGTGTTGCTTTATTTCTTACGTGTTTCAGGAAACACCATACACTTCTTCAGGGTGGCTGTTGGCAATTTACATCCTGCCAGTCAGCATAACAAGGCTCCCTGTTCTCCATATCCTGTCCTACCTTTCTGGATTTTACACTTTTTTCAGATGGCCCTTTTGCCCGGGGGGCAGTGAGACTTCATTGTAGTGCAGATTTCCTTTACAGGCTTGCTTGGTTGGCCAAAAAGGGCGTATGCGTTTTTTCCTGAATATATTCAGGAAAAAACGCATACGCCCTTTTCGGCCAAGTGCATCATTGTCGACGTTCTGCCTCTTTTCCTATGCTTTCAGGGCAATTCCAGTCTATCCCCTACAATCGTTTTCCTGAAATTCTGCCCCGCTTTCAAGTCCCCTTCGCAGGCTTACTTCAATATATTTTTGGAGGATAACTGTCATTTATAACTCTGCAGGTTTGTGAATTACAGTGCCCCTGAGCTCCTTTCTTCAACTCGCTTTCTTGTGAGCTGGGCACAAAACCGCAGGATTGCTTCAGGCCCTAATCTATTTTCAGCAGGGCACGCTGAGCCTTTGTTTAATTCCTCTTCCTGGTGGGAAATGTGCGTTACATTTGTCCGTGCAGACACCTACAGCTAGTCTCTCATTGGTTCTCCCTATTCCTGTTCATCTTGCACAGAAATTGCAAGCTGTGCCAGACAGGAGGTTAAAGGCAGTGACTCTCCAAGCGGGGAGAGTATTAGTAAAGCATCTGGAATGGTGAACCCGAGGACCAGGATACGAAAACTGAGATGCATTTTAAATCGTTTCCGAATCACACAGTGGACGATACTCTGGGTTTCCCATGCATGTTTTAGCTGGAGGAAGAATCCCTTGAACCTGGAGAGTTGGGACCCTTGGAATGGGTACCATGCAGTATGACTTCAAAGGGTCTGCATTTGCTCACCGAAACTCACCAATGCTATCAGCCTGAAGTGTCCAGCCTTATGTCCTAACCAGCTCTGGGTGTAGATGTGGCAAATCCCGGTTGCATCACATGCCCTGAGTGAATTATTTAAGAATTGCTCTCTATTTCACTGTCTTTGTATTTTGTTTTCGAAATTTATTTTGATAATGGGATTTATCGGATATTCACTGCTGCGTTTCGGCCGCTGTACACACGCTTGATTCTCTTACGGAGACATATATATCCATGGGTTTTTAGATTCTTCCTAGTCAGGTATATTCCTAGGCGTTGAATATGTGGTGTTGGTTCCATTTCGTTGAGCAAGGAGTAGGTCTTGTCTATTACATATTTGGCTTATGGAAAGTTATCTGTGCTAATTTCAGTCTCTGGTTTTATGCAGCCCCCCAAGGCACCTTTCCCCATAAGCAAGCAGTAGTTGGTTTTCTAAATTTGAGACCCTGTTCTGTTTTGTAATTCAGTTCATGTGTAGTCAAGTTTACATTCCGTGTATTAGTGATATCTTATGATGTTTCTTTTTCTGTGTGACGTAGTTCACGTAGAATCACCGTACCTGCATCCACTCACTATGCCGCTACGGGCCTGATGACACAGATTTCATTGCTGAGTGATATTGCATTGTACGTACGTGCCACAACTTCTTTATCCATTTTTTGCTTTCTGGGATATTTACCTGATACTGTAGACGAGCTTCTTGTGAACACAGCCGTCCCAAATATTGGGGTGGCTGTCTGTTTTTGATTTTAATTTCCGTAAGCTATAGGACCATAAGTGGAAGTGCCATAGGCTGTGTTGCTTTGTTTCTTACGTGTTTCAGGAAACACCATACACTTCTCCAGGGTGGCTGCTGGCAATTTACATCCTGCCAATCAGCATAACAAGGCTCCCTGTTCTCCATATCCTGTCCTACCTTTCTGGATTTTACACTTTTTTCAGATGGCCCTTTTGCCCGGGGGGCAGTGAGACTTCATTGTAGTGCAGATTTCCTTTACAGGCTTGCTTGGTTGGCCAAAAAGGGCGTATGCGTTTTTTCCTGAATATATTCAGGAAAAAACGCATATGCCCTTTTTGGCCAAGTGCATCATTGTCGACGTTCTGCCTCTTTTCCTATGCTTTCAGGGCAATTCCAGTCTACCCCGTGCAATCGTTTTCCTGAAATTCTTCCCCGCTTTCAAGTCCCCTTCGCAGGCTTACTTCAATATATTTTTGGAGGATAACTGTCATTTATAACTCTGCAGGTTTGTGAATTACAGTGCCCCTGAGCTCCTTTCTTCAACTCGCTTTCTTGTGAGCTGGGCACAAAACCGCAGGATTGCTTCAGGCCCTAATCTGTTTTCAGCAGGGCACGCTGAGCCTTTGTTTAATTCCTCTTCCTGGTGGGCAATGAGCGTTACATTTGTCCGTGCAGACACCTACAGCTAGTCTCTCATTGGTTCTCCCTATTCCTGTTCATCTTGCACAGAAATTGCAAGCTGTGCCAGACAGGAGGTTAAAGGCAGTGACTCTCCAAGCGGGGAGAGTATTAGTAAAGCATCTGGAATGGTGAACCCGAGGACCAGGATACGAAAACTGAGATGCATTTTAAATCGTTTCCGAATCACACAGTGGACGATACTCTGGGTTTCCCATGCATGTTTTAGCTGGAGGAAGAATCCCTTGAACCTGGAGAGTTGGGACCCTTGGAATGGGTACCATGCAGTATGACTTCAAAGGGTCTGCATTTGCTCACCGAAACTCACCAATGCTATCAGCCTGAAGTGTCCAGCCTTATGTCCTAACCAGCTCTGGGTGTAGATGTGGCAAATCCCGGTTGCATCACATGCCCTGAGTGAATTATTTAAGAATTGCTCTCTATTTCACTGTCTTTGTATTTTATTTTCGAAATTTATTTTGATAATGGGATTTATCGGATATTCACTGCTGCGTTTCGGCCGCTGTACACACGCTTGATTCTCTTACGGAGACATATATATCCATGGGTTTTTAGATTCTTACTAGTCAGGTATATTCCTAGGCGTTGAATATGTGGTGTTGGTTCCATTTCGTTGAGCAAGGAGTAGGTCTTGTCTATTACATATTTGGCTTATGGAAAGTTATCTGTGCTAATTTCAGTCTCTGGTTTTATACAGCCCCCCAAGGCACCTTTCCCTATAAGCAAGCAGTAGTTGGTTTTCTAAATTTGAGACCCTGTTCTGTTTTGTAATTCAGTTCATGTGTAGTCAAGTTTACATTCCGTGTATTAGTGATATCTTATGATGTTTCTTTTTCTGTGTGACGTAGTTCACGTAGAATCACCGTACCTGCATCCACTCACTATGCCGCTACGGGCCTGATGACACAGATTTCATTGCTGAGTGATATTGCATTGTACGTACGTGCCACAACTTCTTTATCCATTTTTTGCTTTCTGGGATATTTACCTGATACTGTAGACGAGCTTCTTGTGAACACAGCCGTCCCAAACTTTGGGGTGGCTCTCTGTTTTTGATTTTAATTTCCGTAAGCTATAGGACCATAAGTGGAAGTGCCATAGGCTGTGTTGCTTTGTTTCTTACGTGTTTCAGGAAACACCATACACTTCTCCAGGGTGGCTGCTGGCAATTTACATCCTGCCAATCAACATAACAAGGCTCCCTGTTCTCCATATCCTGTCCTACCTTTCTGGATTTTACACTTTTTTCAGATGGCCCTTTTGCCCGGGGGGCAGTGAGACTACATTGTGGTGCAGATTTCCTTTACAGGCTTGCTTGGTTGGCCAAAAAGGGCGTATGCGTTTTTTCCTGAATATATTCAGGAAAAAACGCATACGCCCTTTTTGGCCAAGTGCATCATTGTCGACGTTCTGCCTCTTTTCCTATGCTTTCAGGGCAATTCCAGTCTACCCCCTGCAAACGTTTTCCTGAAATTCTGCCCCGCTTTCAAGTCCCCTTCGCAGGCTTACTTCAATATATTTTTGGAGGATAGCTGTCATTTATAACTCTGGAGGTTTGTGAATTACAGTGCCCCTGAGCTCCTTTCTTCAACTCGCTTTCTTGTGAGCTGGGCACAAAACCGCAGGATTGCTTCAGGCCCTAATCTGTTTCCGGCAGGGCATGCTGAGCCTTTGGTTAATTCCTCTTCCTGGTGGGCAATGAGCGTTACATTTGCCCGTGCAGACACCTACAGCTAGTCTCTCATTGGTTCTCCCTATTCCTGTTCATCTTGCACAGAAATTGCAAGCTGTGCCAAACAGGAGGTTAAAGGCACTGACTCTCCAAGCAGGGAGAGTGTTAGTAAAGCATCTGGAATGGTGAACCCGAGGACCAGGATACGAAAACTGAGATGCATTGTAAATCGTTTCCCAATCACACGGTGGACCATACTGTGGATTTCCCATGCATGTTTTAGCTGGAGGAAGAATCCCTTGAACCTGAAGAGTTGGGACCCATGGAATAGGTACCATGCAGTATGACTTCAAATGGTCTGCATTTGCTCACCGAAACTCACCAATGCTATCAGCCTGAAGTGTCCAGCCTTATGTGTCAACCAGCACTGGGTGTAGATGTGGTCAATCCCGGTTGCATCACATTCCCTGAGTGAATTATTTAAGAATTGCTCTCTATTTCACTGTCTTTGTGTTTTGTTTCGAAATTTATTTTGATAATGGGATTTATCAGATTTTCACTGCTGCGTTTCGGCCGCTGTACACACACTTGATTTTCTTACGGAAACATATATATCCATGGGTTTTAAGATTCTTCCTAGTCAGGTATATTCCTAGGCGTTGAATATGTGGTGTTGAGTCCATTTCGTTGAGCAAGGAGTAGGTCTTGTCTATTACATATTTGGCTTATGGAATGTTATCTGTGCTAATTTCAGTCTCTGGTTTTATGCAGCACCCGAAGGCACCTTTCCACATCAGCAAGCACTAGTTGGTTTTCTAAATTTGAGACCCTGTTCTGTTTTGTAATTCAGTTCATGTGTAGTCAAGTTTACATTCCGTGCATTAGTGATATCTTATGATGTTTCTTTTTCTGTGTGACGTAGTTCACGTAGAATCACCGTACCTGCATCCACTCACTATGCCGCTACGGGCCTGATGACACAGATTTCATTGCTGAGTGATACTGCATTGCACGTACGTGCCACAACTTCTTTATCCATTTTTTGCTTTCTGGGATATTTACCTGGTTCTATAGACGAGCTTCTTGGGAACACAGCCGTCCCAAACTTTGTGGTGGCTCTCTGTTTTTGATTTTAATTTCCCTAAGGAATAGGACCATAAGTGCAATTGCCATAGGCTGTGTTGCTTTATTTCTTACGTGTTTCAGGAAACACCATACACTTCTTCAGGGTGGCTGTTGGCAATTTACATCCTGCCAGTCAGCATAACAAGGCTCCCTGTTCTCCATATCCTGTCCTACCTTTCTGGATTTTACACTTTTTTCAGATGGCCCTTTTGCCCGGGGGGCAGTGAGACTTCATTGTAGTGCAGATTTCCTTTACAGGCTTGCTTGGTTGGCCAAAAAGGGCGTATGCGTTTTTTCCTGAATATATTCAGGAAAAAACGCATACGCCCTTTTCGGCCAAGTGCATCATTGTCGACGTTCTGCCTCTTTTCCTATGCTTTCAGGGCAATTCCAGTCTACCCCCTACAATCGTTTTCCTGAAATTCTGCCCCGCTTTCAAGTCCCCTTCGCAGGCCTACTTCAATATATTTTTGGAGGATAACTGTCATTTATAACTCTGCAGGTTTGTGAATTACAGTGCCCCTGAGCTCCTTTCTTCAACTCGCTTTCTTGTGAGCTGGGCACAAAACCGCAGGATTGCTTCAGGCCCTAATCTGTTTTCAGCAGGGCACGCTGAGCCTTTGTTTAATTCCTCTTCCTGGTGGGAAATGAGCATTACATTTGTCCGTGCAGACACCTACAGCTAGTCTCTCATTGGTTCTCCCTATTCCTGTTCATCTTGCACAGAAATTGCAAGCTGTGCCAGACAGGAGGTTAAAGGCAGTGACTCTCCAAGCGGGGAGAGTATTAGTAAAGCATCTGGAATGGTGAACCCGAGGACCAGGATACGAAAACTGAGATGCATTTTAAATCGTTTCCGAATCACACAGTGGACGATACTCTGGGTTTCCTATGCATGTTTTAGCTGGAGGAAGAATCCCTTGAACCTGGAGAGTTGGGACCCTTGGAATGGGTACCATGCAGTATGACTTCAAAGGGTCTGCATTTGCTCACCGAAACTCACCAATGCTATCAGCCTGAAGTGTCCAGCCTTATGTCCTAACCAGCTCTGGGTGTAGATGTGGCAAATCCCGGTTGCATCACATGCCCTGAGTGAATTATTTAAGAATTGCTCTCTATTTCACTGTCTTTGTATTTTGTTTTCGAAATTTATTTTGATAATGGGATTTATCGGATATTCACTGCTGCGTTTCGGCCGCTGTACACACGCTTGATTCTCTTACGGAGACATATATATCCATGGGTTTTTAGATTCTTCCTAGTCAGGTATATTCCTAGGCGTTGAATATGTGGTGTTGGTTCCATTTCGTTGAGCAAGGAGTAGGTCTTGTCTATTACATTTTTGGCTTATGGAAAGTTATCTGTGCTAATTTCAGTCTCTGGTTTTATGCAGCCCCCCAAGGCACCTTTCCCCATAAGCAAGCAGTAGTTGGTTTTCTAAATTTGAGACCCTGTTCTGTTTTGTAATTCAGTTCATGTGTAGTCAAGTTTACATTCCGTGTATTAGTGATATCTTATGATGTTTCTTTTTCTGTGTGACGTAGTTCACGTAGAATCACCGTACCTGCATCCACTCACTATGCCGCTATGGGCCTGATGACACAGATTTCATTGCTGAGTGATATTGCATTGTACGTACGTGCCACAACTTCTTTATCCATTTTTTGCTTTCTGGGATATTTACCTGATACTGTAGACGAGCTTCTTGTGAACACAGCCGTCCCAAATATTGGGGTGGCTGTCTGTTTTTGATTTTAATTTCCGTAAGCTATAGGACCATAAGTGGAAGTGCCATAGGCTGTGTTGCTTTGTTTCTTACGTGTTTCAGGAAACACCATACACTTCTCCAGGGTGGCTGCTGGCAATTTACATCCTGCCAATCAACATAACAAGGCTCCCTGTTCTCCATATCCTGTCCTACCTTTCTGGATTTTACACTTTTTTCAGATGGCCATTTTGCCCGGGGGGCAGTGAGAGTTCATTGTAGTGCAGATTTCCTTTACAGGCTTGCTTGGTTGGCCAAAAAGGGCGTATGCGTTTTTTCCTGAATATATTCAGGAAAAAACGCATATGCCCTTTTTGGCCAAGTGCATCATTGTCGACGTTCTGCCTCTTTTCCTATGCTTTCAGGGCAATTCCAGTCTACCCCCTGCAATCGTTTTCCTGAAATTCTGCCCCGCTTTCAAGTCCCCTTCGCAGGCTTACTTCAATATATTTTTGGAGGATAGCTGTCATTTATAACTCTGCAGGTTTGTGAATTACAGTGCCCCTGAGCTCCTTTCTTCAACTCGCTTTCTTGTGAGCTGGGCACAAAACCGCAGGATTGCTTCAGGCCCTAATCTGTTTTCAGCAGGGCACGCTGAGCCTTTGTTTAATTCCTCTTCCTGGTGGGCAATGAGCGTTACATTTGTCCGTGCAGACACCTACAGCTAGGCTCTCATTGGTTCTCCCTATTCCTGTTCATCTTGCACAGAAATTGCAAGCTGTGCCAGACAGGAGGTTAAAGGCAGTGACTCTCCAAGCGGGGAGAGTATTAGTAAAGCATCTGGAATGGTGAACCCGAGGACCAGGATACGAAAACTGAGATGCATTTTAAATCGTTTCCGAATCACACAGTGGACGATACTCTGGGTTTCCCATGCATGTTTTAGCTGGAGGAAGAATCCCTTGAACCTGGAGAGTTGGGACCCTTGGAATGGGTACCATGCAGTATGACTTCAAAGGGTCTGCATTTGCTCACCGAAACTCACCAATGCTATCAGCCTGAAGTGTCCAGCCTTATGTCCTAACCAGCTCTGGGTGTAGATGTGGCAAATCCCGGTTGCATCACATGCCCTGAGTGAATTATTTAAGAATTGCTCTCTATTTCACTGTCTTTGTATTTTGTTTTCGAAATTTATTTTGATAATGGGATTTATCGGATATTCACTGCTGCGTTTCGGCCGCTGTACACACGCTTGATTCTCTTACGGAGACATATATATCCATGGGTTTTTAGATTCTTACTAGTCAGGTATATTCCTAGGCGTTGAATATGTGGTGTTGGTTCCATTTCGTTGAGCAAGGAGTAGGTCTTGTCTATTACATATTTGGCTTATGGAAAGTTATCTGTGCTAATTTCAGTCTCTGGTTTTATACAGCCCCCCAAGGCACCTTTCCCCATAAGCAAGCAGTAGTTGGTTTTCTAAATTTGAGACCCTGTTCTGTTTTGTAATTCAGTTCATGTGTAGTCAAGTTTACATTCCGTGTATTAGTGATATCTTATGATGTTTCTTTTTCTGTGTGACGTAGTTCACGTAGAATCACCGTACCTGCATCCACTCACTATGCCGCTACGGGCCTGATGACACAGATTTCATTGCTGAGTGATATTGCATTGTACGTACGTGCCACAACTTCTTTATCCATTTTTTGCTTTCTGGGATATTTACCTGATACTGTAGACGAGCTTCTTGTGAACACAGCCGTCCCAAACTTTAGGGTGGCTCTCTGTTTTTGATTTTAATTTCCGTAAGCTATAGGACCATAAGTGGAAGTGCCATAGGCTGTGTTGCTTTGTTTCTTACGTGTTTCAGGAAACACCATACACTTCTCCAGGGTGGCTGCTGGCAATTTACATCCTGCCAATCAGCATAACAAGGCTCCCTGTTCTCCATATCCTGTCCTACCTTTCTGGATTTTACACTTTTTTCAGATGGCCCTTTTGCCCGGGGGGCAGTGAGACTACATTGTGGTGCAGATTTCCTTTACAGGCTTGCTTGGTTGGCCAAAAAGGGCGTATGCGTTTTTTCCTGAATATATTCAGGAAAAAACGCATACGCCCTTTTTGGCCAAGTGCATCATTGTCGACGTTCTGCCTCTTTTCCTATGCTTTCAGGGCAATTCCAGTCTACCCCCTGCAAACGTTTTCCTGAAATTCTGCCCCGCTTTCAAGTCCCCTTCGCAGGCTTACTTCAATATATTTTTGGAGGATAGCTGTCATTTATAACTCTGGAGGTTTGTGAATTACAGTGCCCCTGAGCTCCTTTCTTCAACTCGCTTTCTTGTGAGCTGGGCACAAAACCGCAGGATTGCTTCAGGCCCTAATCTGTTTCCGGCAGGGCATGCTGAGCCTTTGGTTAATTCCTCTTCCTGGTGGGCAATGAGCGTTACATTTGCCCGTGCAGACACCTACAGCTAGTCTCTCATTGGTTCTCCCTATTCCTGTTCATCTTGCACAGAAATTGCAAGCTGTGCCAAACAGGAGGTTAAAGGCACTGACTCTCCAAGCAGGGAGAGTGTTAGTAAAGCATCTGGAATGGTGAACCCGAGGACCAGGATACGAAAACTGAGATGCATTGTAAATCGTTTCCCAATCACACAGTGGACGATACTCTGGGTTTCCCATGCATGTTTTAGCTGGAGGAAGAATCCCTTGAACCTGGAGAGTTGGGACCCTTGGAATGGGTACCATGCAGTATGACTTCAAAGGGTCTGCATTTGCTCACCGAAACTCACCAATGCTATCAGCCTGAAGTGTCCAGCCTTATGTCCTAACCAGCTCTGGGTGTAGATGTGGCAAATCCCGGTTGCATCACATGCCCTGAGTGAATTATTTAAGAATTGCTCTCTATTTCACTGTCTTTGTATTTTGTTTTCGAAATTTATTTTGATAATGGGATTTATCGGATATTCACTGCTGCGTTTCGGCCCCTGTACGCACGCTTGATTCTCTTACGGAGACATATATATCCATGGGTTTTAAGATTCTTCCTAGTCAGGTATATTCCTAGGCGTTGAATATGTGGTGTTGGTTCCATTTCGTTGAGCAAGGAGTAGGTCTTGTCTATTACATATTTGGCTTATGGAAAGTTATCTGTGCTAATTTCAGTCTCTGGTTTTATGCAGCCCCCCAAGGCACCTTTCCCCATAAGCAAGCAGTAGTTGGTTTTCTAAATTTGAGACCCTGTTCTGTTTTGTAATTCAGTTCATGTGTAGTCAAGCTTACATTCCGTGTATTAGTGATATCTTATGATGTTTCTTTTTCTGTGTGACGTAGTTCACGTAGAATCACCGTACCTGCATCCACTCACTATGCCGCTACGGGCCTGATGACACAGATTTCATTGCTGAGTGATATTGCATTGTACGTACGTGCCACAACTTCTTTATCCATTTTTTGCTTTCTGGGATATTTACCTGATACTGTAGACGAGCTTCTTGTGAACACAGCCGTCCCAAATATTGGGGTGGCTGTCTGTTTTTGATTTTAATTTCCGTAAGCTATAGGACCATAAGTGGAAGTGCCATAGGCTGTGTTGCTTTGTTTCTTACGTGTTTCAGGAAACACCATACACTTCTCCAGGGTGGCTGCTGGCAATTTACATCCTGCCAATCAGCATAACAAGGCTCCCTGTTCTCCATATCTTGTCCTACCTTTCTGGATTTTACACTTTTTTCAGATGGCCCTTTTGCCCGGGGGGCAGTGAGACTTCATTGTAGTGCAGATTTCCTTTACAGGCTTGCTTGGTTGGCCAAAAAGGGCGTATGCGTTTTTTCCTGAATATATTCAGGAAAAAACGCATACGCCCTTTTTGGCCAAGTGCATCATTGTCGACGTTCTGCCTCTTTTCCTATGCTTTCAGGGCAATTCCAGTCTACCCCCTGCAATCGTTTTCCTGAAATTCTGCCCCGCTTTCAAGTCCCATTCGCAGGCTTACTTCAATATATTTTTGGAGGATAGCTGTCATTTATAACTCTGCAGGTTTGTGAATTACAGTGCCCCTGAGCTCCTTTCTTCAACTCGCTTTCTTGTGAGCTGGGCACAAAACCGCAGGATTGCTTCAGGCCCTAATCTGTTTCCGGCAGGGCATGCTGAGCCTTTGGTTAATTCCTCTTCCTGGTGGGAAATGTGCGTTACATTTGCCCGTGCAGACACCTACAGATAGTCTCTCATTGGTTCTCCCTATTCCTGTTCATCTTGCACAGAAATTGCAAGCTGTGCCAAACAGGAGGTTAAAGGCACTGACTCTCCAAGCAGGGAGAGCGTTAGTAAAGCATCTGGAATGGTGAACCCGAGGACCAGGATACGAAAACTGAGATGCATTGTAAATCGTTTCCCAATCACACGGTGGACCATACTGTGGGTTTCCCATGCATGTTTTAGCTGGAGGAAGAATCCCTTGAACCTGAAGAGTTGGGACCCATGGAATAGGTACCATGCAGTATGACTTCAAAGGGTCTGCATTTGCTCACCGAAACTCACCAATGCTATCAGCCTGAAGTGTCCAGCCTTATGTGTCAACCAGCTCTGGGTGTAGATGTGGTCAATCCCGGTTGCATCACATGCCCTGAGTGAATTATTTAAGAATTGCTCTCTATTTCACTGTCTTTGTATTTTGTTTTCGAAATTTATTTTGATAATGGGATTTATCGGATATTCACTGCTGCGTTTCGGCCGCTGTACACACGCTTGATTCTCTTACGGAGACATATATATCCATGGGTTTTTAGATTCTTCCTAGTCAGGTATATTCCTAGGCGTTGAATATGTGGTGTTGGTTCCATTTCGTTGAGCAAGGAGTAGGTCTTGTCTATTACATATTTGGCTTATGGAAAGTTATCTGTGCTAATTTCAGTCTCTGGTTTTATGCAGCCCCCCAAGGCACCTTTCCCCATAAGCAAGCAGTAGTTGGTTTTCTAAATTTGAGACCCTGTTCTGTTTTGTAATTCAGTTCATGTGTAGTCAAGTTTACATTCCGTGTATTAGTGATATCTTATGATGTTTCTTTTTCTGTGTGACGTAGTTCACGTAGAATCACCGTACCTGCATCCACTCACTATGCCGCTACGGGCCTGATGACACAGATTTCATTGCTGAGTGATATTGCATTGTACGTACGTGCCACAACTTCTTTATCCATTTTTTGCTTTCTGGGATATTTACCTGATACTGTAGACGAGCTTCTTGTGAACACAGCCGTCCCAAATATTGGGGTGGCTGTCTGTTTTTGATTTTAATTTCCGTAAGCTATAGGACCATAAGTGGAAGTGCCATAGGCTGTGTTGCTTTGTTTCTTACGTGTTTCAGGAAACACCATACACTTCTCCAGGATGGCTGCTGGCAATTTACATCCTGCCAATCAGCATAACAAGGCTCCCTGTTCTCCATATCCTGTCCTAACTTTCTGGATTTTACACTTTTTTCAGATGGCCCTTTTGCCCTGGGGGCAGTGAGACTTCATTGTAGTGCAGATTTCCTTTACAGGCTTGCTTGGTTGGCCAAAAAGGGCGTATGCGTTTTTTCCTGAATATATTCAGGAAAAAACGCATATGCCCTTTTTGGCTAAGTGCATCATTGTCGACGTTCTGCCTCTTTTCCTATGCTTTCAGGGCAATTCCAGTCTACCCCCTGCAATAGTTTTCCTGAAATTCTGCCCCGCTTTCAAGTCCCCTTCGCAGGCTTACTTCAATATATTTTTGGAGGATAACTGTCATTTATAACTCTGCAGGTTTGTGAATTACAGTGCCCCTGAGCTCCTTTCTTCAACTCGCTTTCTTGTGAGCTGGGCACAAAACCGCAGGATTGCTTCAGGCCCTAATCTGTTTTCAGCAGGGCACGCTGAGCCTTTGTTTAATTCCTCTTCCTGGTGGGCAATGAGCGTTACATTTGTCCGTGCAGACACCTACAGCTAGTCTCTCATTGGTTCTCCCTATTCCTGTTCATCTTGCACAGAAATTGCAAGCTGTGCCAGACAGGAGGTTAAAGGCAGTGACTCTCCAAGTGGGGAGAGTATTAGTAAAGCATCTGGAATGATGAACCCGAGGACCAGGATACGAAAACTGAGATGCATTTTAAATCGTTTCCGAATCACACAGTGGACGATACTCTGGGTTTCCCATGCATGTTTTAGCTGGAGGAAGAATCCCTTGAACCTGGAGAGTTGGGACCCTTGGAATGGGTACCATGCAGTATGACTTCAAAGGGTCTGCATTTGCTCACCGAAACTCACCAATGCTATCAGCCTGAAGTGTCCAGCCTTATGTCCTAACCAGCTCTGGGTGTAGATGTGGCAAATCCCGGTTGCATCACATGCCCTGAGTGAATTATTTAAGAATTGCTCTCTATTTCACTGTCTTTGTATTTTATTTTCGAAATTTATTTTGATAATGGGATTTATCGGATATTCACTGCTGCGTTTCGGCCGCTGTACACACGCTTGATTCTCTTACGGAGACATGTATATCCATGGGTTTTTAGATTCTTACTAGTCAGGTATATTCCTAGGCGTTGAATATGTGGTGTTGGTTCCATTTCGTTGAGCAAGGAGTAGGTCTTGTCTATTACATATTTGGCTTATGGAAAGTTATCTGTGCTAATTTCAGTCTCTGGTTTTATACAGCCCCCCAAGGCACCTTTCCCCATAAGCAAGCAGTAGTTGGTTTTCTAAATTTGAGACCCTGTTCTGTTTTGTAATTCAGTTCATGTGTAGTCAAGTTTACATTCCGTGTATTAGTGATATCTTATGATGTTTCTTTTTCTGTGTGACGTAGTTCACGTAGAATCACCGTACCTGCATCCACTCACTATGCCGCTACGGGCCTGATGACACAGATTTCATTGCTGAGTGATATTGCATTGTACGTACGTGCCACAACTTCTTTATCCATTTTTTGCTTTCTGGGATATTTACCTGATACTGTAGACGAGCTTCTTGTGAACACAGCCGTCCCAAACTTTGGGGTGGCTCTCTGTTTTTGATTTTAATTTCCGTAAGCTATAGGACCATAAGTGGAAGTGCCATAGGCTGTGTTGCTTTGTTTCTTACGTGTTTCAGGAAACACCATACACTTCTCCAGGGTGGCTGCTGGCAATTTACATCCTGCCAATCAGCATAACAAGGCTCCCTGTTCTCCATATCCTGTCCTACCTTTCTGGATTTTACACTTTTTTCAGATGGCCCTTTTGCCCGGGGGGCAGTGAGACTTCATTGTAGTGCAGATTTCCTTTACAGGCTTGCTTGGTTGGCCAAAAAGGGCGTATGCGTTTTTTCCTGAATATATTCAGGAAAAAACGCATACGCCCTTTTTGGCCAAGTGCATCATTGTCGACGTTCTGCCTCTTTTCCTATGCTTTCAGGGCAATTCCAGTCTACCCCCTGCAATCGTTTTCCTGAAATTCTGCCCCGCTCTCAAGTCCCCTTCGCAGGCTTACTTCAATATATTTTTGGAGGATAGCTGTCATTTATAACTCTGCAGGTTTGTGAATTACAGTGCCCCTGAGCTCCTTTCTTCAACTCGCTTTCTTGTGAGCTGGGCACAAAACCGCAGGATTGCTTCAGGCCCTAATCTGTTTCCGGCAGGGCACGCTGAGCCTTTGTTTAATTCCTCTTCCTGGTGGGCAATGAGTGTTACATTTGCCCGTGCGTACACCTACAGCTAGTCTCTCATTTGTTCTCCCTATTCCTGTTCATCTTGCACAGAATTTGCAAGCTGTGCCAAACAGGAGGTTAAAGGCACTGACTCTCCAAGCGGGGAGAGTTTTAGTAAGCATCTGGAATGGTGAACCCGAGAACCAGGATACGAAAACTGAGATGCATTTTAAATCGTTTCCCAATCACACGGTGGATGATACTCTGGGTTTCCCATGCATGTTTTAGCTGGAGGAAGAATCCCTTGAACCTGGAGAGTTGGGACCCATGGAATGGGTACCATGCAGTATGACTTCAAAGGGTCTGCATTTGCTCACCGAAACTCACCAATGCTATCAGCCTGAAGTGTCCAGCCTTATGTCTCAACCAGCTCTGGGTGTAGATGTGGTAAATCCCGGTTGCATCACATGCCCTGAGTGAATTATTTAAGAATTGCTCTCTATTTCACTGTCTTTGTGTTTTGTTTTCGAAATTTATTTTGATAATGGGATTTATCGAATTTTCACTGCTGCGTTTCGCCCGCTGTATACACGCTTGATTCTCTTACGGAGACATATATATCCATGGGTTTTAAGATTCTTCCTAGTCAGGTATATTCCTAGGCGTTAAATATGTGGTGTTGGGTCCATTTCGTTGAGCAAGAAGTAGGTCTTGTCTATTACATATTTGGCTTATGGAAAGTTATCTGTGCTAATTTCAGTCTCTGGTTTTATGCAGCACCCCAAGGCACCTTTCCCCATAAGCAAGCACTAGTTGGTTTTCTAAATTTGAGACCCTGTTCTGTTTTGTAATTCAGTTCATGTGTAGTCAAGATTACATTCCGTGCATTAGTGATATCTTATGATGTTTCTTTTTCTGTGTGACGTAGTTCACGTAGAATCACCGTACCTGCATCCACTCACTATGCCGCTACGGGCCTGATGACACAGATTTCATTGCTGAGTGATACTGCATTGCACGTACGTGCCACAACTTCTTTATCCATTTTTTGCTTTCTGGGATATTTACCTGGTACTGTAGACGAGCTTCTTGGGAACACAGCCGTCCCAAACTTTGGGGTGGCTCTCTGCTTTTGATTTTAATTTCCCTAAGGAATAGGACCATAAGTGCAATTGCCATAGGCTGTGTTGCTTTATTTCTTACGTGTTTCAGGAAACACCATACACTTCTCCAGTGTGGCTGTTGGCAATTTACATCCTGCCAATCAGCATAACAAGGCTCCCTGTTCTCCATATCCTGTCCTATCTTTCTGGATTTTACACTTTTTTCAGATGGCCCTTTTGCCCGGGGGGCAGTGAGACTTCATTGTAGTGCAGATTTCCTTTACAGGCTTGTTTGGTTGGCCAAAAAGGGCGTATGCGTTTTTTCCTGAATACATTCAGGAAAAAACGCATACGCCCTTTTTGGCCAAGTGCATCATTGTCGACGTTCTTCCTCTTTTCCTATGCTTTCAGGGCAATTCCAGTCTACCCCCTGCAATCGTTTTCCTGAAATTCTGCCCCGATTTCAAGTCCCATTCGCAGGCTTACTTCAATATATTTTTGGAGGATAGCTGTCATTTATAACTCTGCAGGTTTGTGAATTACAGTGCCCCTGAGCTCCTTTCTTCAACTCGCTTTCTTGTGAGCTGGGCACAAAACCGCAGGATTGCTTCAGGCCCTAATCTGTTTCCGGCAGGGCACGCTGAGCCTTTGTTTAATTCCTCTTCCTGCTGGGCAAAGAGCGTTACATTTGCCCGTGCATACATCTACAGCTAGTCTCTCATTGGTTCTCCCTATTCCTGTTCATCTTGCAGAGAAATTGCAAGCTGTGCCAAACAGGAGGTTAAAGGCACTGACTCTCCAAGCGGGGAGAGTTTTAGTAAAGCATCTGGAATGGTGAACCCGAGAACCAGGATACGAAAACTGAGATGCATTTTAAATCGTTTCCCAATCACACGGTGGATGATACTCTGGGTTTCCCATGCATGTTTTAGCTGGAGGAAGAATCCCTTGAACCTGGAGAGTTGGGACCCATGGAATGGGTACCATGCAGTTTGACTTCAAAGGGTCTGCATTTGCTCACCGAAACTCAACAATGCTATCAGCCTGAAGTGTCCAGCCTTATGTCTCAACCAGCTGTGTGTGTAGATGTGGTCAATCCCGGTTGCATCACATGCCCTGAGTGAATTATTTAAGAATTGCTCTCTATTTCACTGTCTTTGTGTTTTGTTTTCGAAATTTATTTTGATAATGGGATTTATCGGATTTTCACTGCTGCGTTTCGGCCGCTGTACACACGCTTGATTCTCTTACGGAGACATATATATCCATGGGTTTTAAGATTCTTCCTAGTCTGGTATATTCCTAGGCGTTGAATATGTGGTTTTGGGTCAATTTCGTTGAGCAAGGAGTAGGTCTTGTCTATTACATATTTGGCTTATGGAAAGTTATCTGTGCTAATTTCAGTCTCTGGTTTTATGCAGCACCCCAACGCACCTTTCCCCATAAGCAAGCACTAGTTGGTTTTCTAAATTTGAGACCCTGTTCTGTTTTGTAATTCAGTTCATGTGTAGTCAAGTTTACATTCCGTGTATTAGTGATATCTTATGATGTTTCTTTTTCTGTGTGACGTAGTTCACGTAGAATCACCGTACCTGCATCCACTCACTATGCCGCTACGGGCCTGATGACACAGATTTCATTGCTGAGTGATATTGCATTATACGTACGTGCCACAACTTCTTTATCCAATTTTTGCTTTCTGGGATATTTACCTGATACTGTAGACGAGCTTCTTGTGAACACAGCCGTCCCAAATATTGGGGTGGCTGTCTGTTTTTGATTTTAATTTCCGTAAGCTATAGGACCATAAGTGGAAGTGCTATAGGCTGTGTTGCTTTGTTTGTTAAGTGTTTCAGGAAACACCATACACATCTCCAGGGTGGCTGCTGGCAATTTACATCCTGCCAATCAGCATAACAAGGCTCCCTGTTCTCCATATCCTGTCCTACCTTTCTGGATTTTACACTTTTTTCAGATGGCCCTTTTGCCCGGGGGTGGGGGGCAGTGAGACTTCATTGTAGTGCAGATTTCCTTTACAGGCTTGCTTGGTTGGCCAAAAAGGGCGTATGCGTTTTTTCCTGAATATATTCAGGAAAAAACGCATACGCCCTTTTTGGCCAAGTGCATCATTGTCGACATTGTGCCTCTTTTCCTATGCTTTCAGGGCAATACCAGTCTACCCCTGCAATTGTTTTCCTGAAATTCTGCCCCGCTTTCAAGTCCCCTTCGCAGGCTTACTTCAATATAACTTTCGAGGATAGCTGTCATTTATACCTCTGCAGGTTTGTGAATTACAGTGCCCCTGAGCTCCTTTCTTCAACTCGCTTTCTTGTGAGCTGGGCACAAAACCGCATGATTGCTTCAGGCCTAATCTATTTCCAGCAGGGCACACTGAGCCTTTGGTTAATTCCTCTTGCTCGTGGGAAATGAGCGTTACATTTGCCCGTGCAGACACCTATAGCTAGTCTCTCATTGTTTCTCCCTATTCCTGTTCATCTTGCACAGAAATTGCAGGCTGTGCCAAACAGGAGGTTAAAGGCACTGACTCTCCAAGCAGGGAGAGTGTTAGTAAAGCATCTGGAATGGTGAACCCGAGGACCAGGATACGAAAACTGAGATGCATTTTAAATCGTTTCCCAATCACACGGTGGACCATACTGTGGGTTTCCCATGCATGTTTTAGCTGGAGGAAGAATCCCTTGAACCTGAAGAGTTGGGACCCATGGAAAAGGTACCATGCACTATGACTTCAAAGGGTCTGCATTTGCTCACCGAAACTCACAAATGCTATCAGCCTGAAGTGTACAGCCTTATGTCTCAACCAGCTCTGGGTGTAGATGTGGTCAATCCCGGTTGCATCACATGCCCTGAGTGAATTATTTAAGAATCGCTCTCTATTTCACTGTCTTTGTGTTTTGTTTTCGAAATATATTTTGATAATGGGATTTATCGGATTTTCACTGCTGCGTATCGGCCGCTGTACACACGCTTGATTCTCTTACGGAGACATATATAACCATGGGTTTTAAGATTCTTCCTAGTCAGGTATATTCCTAGGCGTTGAATATGTGGTGTTGAGTCCATTTCGTTGAGCAAGGAGTAGGTCTTGTCTATTACATATTTGTCTTATGGAATGTTATCTGTATTAATTTCAGTCTCTGGTTTTATGCAGCACCCCAAGGCACCTTTCCCCATAAGCAAGCACTAGTTGGTTTTCTAAATTTGAGACCCTGTTCTGTTTTGTAATTCAGTTCATGTGTAGTCAAGTTTACATTCCGTGTATTAGTGATATCTTATGATGTTTCTTTTTCTGTGTGACGTAGTTCACGTAGAATCACCGTACCTGCATCCACTCACTATGCCGCTACGGGCCTGATGACACAGATTTCATTGCTGAGTGATATTGCATTGTACGTACGTGCCACAACTTCTTTATCCATTTTTTGCTTTCTGGGATATTTACCTGATACTGTAGACGAGCTTCTTGTGAACACAGCCGTCCCAAATATTGGGGTGGCTGTCTGTTTTTGATTTTAATTTCCGTAAGCTATAGGACCATAAGTGGAAGTGCCATAGGCTGTGTTGCTTTGTTTCTTACGTGTTTCAGGAAGCACCATACACTTCTCCAGGGTGGCTGCCGGCAATTTACATCCTGCCAATCAGCATAACAAGGCTCCCTGTTCTCCATATCCTGTCCTACATTTCTGGATTTTACACTTTTTTCAGATGGCCCTTTTGCCCGGGGGGCAGTGAGACTTCATTGTAGTGCAGATTTCCTTTACAGGCTTGCTTGGTTGGCCAAAAAGTGCGTATGCCTTTTTTTCCTGAATATATTCAGGAAAAAACGCATACGCCCTTTTTGGCCAACTGCATCATTGTCGACGTTGTGCCTCTTTTCCTATCCTTTCAGGGCAATTCCAGTCTACACCCTGCAATCGTTTTCCTGAAATTCTGCGCCGCTTTCAAGTCCCCTTCGCAGGCTTACTTCAATATATTTTTGGAGGATAGCTGTCATTTATAACTCTGCAGGTTTGTGAATTACAGTGCCCCTGAGCTCCTTTCTTCAACTCGCTTTCTTGTGAGCTGGGCACAAACCCGCAGGATTGCTTCAGGCCCTAATCTGTTTTCAGCAGGGCACGCTGAGCCTTTGTTTAATTCCTCTTCCTGGTCGGCAATGAGCATTATATTTGCCCGTGCAGACACCTACAGCTAGTCTCTCACTGGTTCTCCCTATTCCTGTTCATCTTGCACAGAAATTGCCACCTGTGCCCAACAGGAGGTTAAAGGCACTGACTCTCCAAGCGGGGAGAGTGTTAGTAAAGCATCTGGAATGGTGAACCTGAGGACCAGGATACGAAAACTGAGATGCATTTTAAATCGTTTCCCAATCACACTGTGGACGATACTCTGGGTTTCCAATGCATGTTTTAGCTGGAGGAAGAATCCCTTGAACCTGGAGAGTTGGGACCCATGGAATGGGTACCATGCAGTATGACTTCAAAGGGTCTGCATTTGCTCACCGAAACTCACCAATGCTATCAGCCTGAAGTGTCCAGCCTTATGTCTCAACCAGCTGTGTGTGTAGATGTGGTCAATCCCGGTTGCATCACATGCCCTGAGTGAATTGTTTAAGAATTACTCTCTATTTCACTGTCTTTGTGTTTTGTTTTTGAAATTTATTTTGATAATGGGATTTTTCGGATTTTCACTTCTGTGTTTATGCCGCTGTACACACGCTTGATTCTCTTACGGAGACATATATATCCATGGGTTTTAAGATTCTTCCTAGTCAGGTATATTCCTAGGCCTTGAATATGTGGTGTTGAGTCCATTTCGTTGAGCAAGGAGTAGGTCTTGTCTATTACATATTTGGCTGATGGAAAGTTATCTGTGCTAATTTCAGTCTCTGGTTTTATGCAGCATCCCAATGCACATTTCCCCATAAGCAAGCACTAGTTGGTTTTAAAAATTTGAGACCCTGTTCTGTTTTGTAATTCACTTCATGTGTAGTTAAATTTACATTCCGTTTATTAGTGATATCTTATGATGTTTCTTTTTCTGTGTGACGTAGTTCACGTAGAATCACCGTACCTGCATCCACTCACTATGCCGCTACGGGCCTGATGACACAGATTTAATTGCTGAGTGATATTGCATTGCACGTACGTGCCACAACTTCTTTATCCATTTTTTGATTTCTGGGATATTTACCTGGTACTGTAGACGAGCTTCTTGGGAACACAGCTGTCCCAAACTTTGGGGTGGATCTCTGTTTTTGATTTTAATTTCCCTAAGCAAGAGGACCATAAGTGCAATTGCCATAGGCTGTGTTCCTTTATTTCTTACGTGTTTCAGGAAACACCATACACTTCTCCAGGGTGGCTGTTGGCAATTTACATCCTCCCAATCAGCATAACAAGGCTCCCTGTTCTGCATATCCTGTCCTACCTTTCTGGATTTTACACTTTTTTCAGATGGCCCTTTTGCCAGGGGGGCAGTGAGACTTCATTGTAGTGCAGATTTCCTTTACAGGCTTGCTTGGTTGGCCAAAAAGTGCATATGCGTTTTTTCCTGAATATATTCAGCAAAAAACGCATACGCCCTTTTTGGCCAAGTGCATCATTTTCGACGTTGTGCCTCTTTTCCTATGCTTTCAGGGCAATTCCAGTCTACCCCCTGCAATCGTTTTACTGAAATTCTGCCCCGCTTTCAAGTCCCCTTTGCAGGCTTACTTCAATATACTTTTGGAAGATAGCTGTCATTTATAACTCTGCAGGTTTGTGAATTACAGTGCCCCTGAGCTCCTTTCTGCAACTCGCTTTCTTGTGAGCTGGGCACAAAACCGCAGGATTGCTTCAGGCCCTAATCTGTTTCCAGCAGGGCACACTGAGCCTTTGTTTAATTCCTCTTCCTGGTGGGGAAAGAGTGTTACATTTGCCCGTGCAGACACCTACAGCTAGTCTCTCATTGGTTCTCCCTATTCCTGTTCATCTTGCACAGAAATTGCAAGCTGTGCGAAACAGGAGGTTAAAGGCACTGACTCTCCAAGCGGGGAGAGTGTTAGTAATGCGTCTGGAATGGTGAACCCGAGGACAAGGAAACGAAAACTGAGATCCAATTGAAATCGTTTCCTAATCTCACTGTATACTATAATCTGAGATTCCCATGCATGTTTTTGCTGAAGGAAAAATCCCTTGAACCTGGAGAGTTGGGACCCATGGAATGGGTACCATGCAGTATGACTTCAAAGGGTCTGCATTTGCTCACCGAAACTCACCAATGCTATCAGCCTGAAGTGTCCAGCCTTATGTCTCAACCAGCTCTGGGTGTAGATGTGGTCAATCCCGGTTGCATCACATGCCCTGAGTGAATTATTTAAGAATTGCTCTCTATTTCACTGTCTTTGTGTTTTGTTTTCGAAATTTATTTTGATAATGGGATTTATCGGATTTTCACTGCTGCGTTTCGGCCGCTGTACACACGCTTGATTCTCTTTTTTTTTTTTTTTTTTTTTTTTAACATCTTTATTGGGGTATAATTGCTTTACAATGGTGTGTTAGTTTCTGCTTTACAACAAAGTGAATCAGCTATACATATACATATGTTCCCATATGTCTTCCCTCTTGCGTCTCCCTCCCTCCCACTCTCCCCATCCCACCCTTCCAGGCTGTCACAAAGCACCGAGCTAATATCCCTGTGCCTTGCGGCTGCTTCCCCCCAGCTATCTACCTTACTACGTTTGTTAGTGTGTATATGTCCATGACTCTCTCTCGCCCTGTCAAAACTCACCCTTCCCCCTCTCCATATCCTTAAGTCCGTTCTCCAGTAGTTCTGCGTCTTTATTCCTATCTTACCCCTAGGTTCTTCATGACATTTTTTTCCCTTAAATTCCATATATATGTGTTAGCATACGGTATTTGTCTTTTTCTTTCTGACTTACTTCACTCTGTATGACAGATTCTAGGTCTATCCATCTCATTACAAATAGCTCAATTTCATTTCTTTTTAAGGCTGAGTAATATTCCATTGTGTATATGTGCCACATCTTCTTTATCCATTCATCCGATGATGGGCGCTTAGGTTGTTTCCATGTCCTGGCTATTGTAAATAGAGCTGCAATGAACATTTTGGTACATGACTCTCTTTGAATTTTGGTTTTCTCAGGGTATATGCCAAGTAGTGGGATTGCTGGGTCATATGGTAATTCTATTTGTAGTTTTTTAAGGAACCTCCATACTGTTCTCCACAGTGGCTGAACCAATTCACATTCCCACCAGCAGTGCAAGAGTGTCCCCTTTTCTCCACACCCTCTCCAGCATTTATTGTTTCTAGATTTTTTGATGATGGCCATTCTGACTGGTGTGAGATGATATCTCATTGTAGTTTTGATTTGCATTTCTCTAATGATTAATGATGTTGAGCATTCTTTCATGTGTTTGTTGGCATTCTGTATATCTTCTTTGGAGAAATGTCTATTTAGGTCTTCTGCCCATTTTTGGATGGGGTTGTTTGTTTTTTTGTTATTGAGCTGCATGAGCTGCTTGTAAATTTTGGAGATTAATCCTTTGTCAGTTGCTTCATTTGCAAATGTTTTCTCCCATTCTGAGGGTTGTCTTTTGGTCTTGGTTATCGTTTCCTTTGCTGTGCAAAAGCTTTGAAGTTTCATTAGGTCCCATTTGTTTATTTTTGTTTTTATTTCCATTACTCTAGGAGGTGGGTCAGATAGGATCTTGCTGTGATTTATGTCATAGAGTGTTCTTCCTATGTTTTCTTCTAAGAGTTTGATAGTTTCTGGCCTTACATTTAGGTCTTTAATCCATTTTGAGCTTATTTTTGTGTATGGTGTTAGGGAGTGATCTAATCTCATACTTTTACATGTACCTGTCCAGTTTTCCCAGCACCATTTATTGAAGAGGCTGTCCTTTCTCCACTGTACATTCCTGCCTCCTTTATCAAAGATGAGGTGTCCATATGTGCGTGGGTTTATCTCTGGGCTTTCTATCCTGTTCCACTGATCTATCTTTCTGTTTTTGTGCCAGTACCATACTGTCTTGATTACTGTTGCTTTGTAATATAGTCTGAAGTCAGGGAGCCTTATTCCTCCAGCTCCTTTTTTCGTTCTAAAGATTGCTTTGGCTATTCGGGGTCTTTTGTGTTTCCATACAAATTGCGAAATTTTTTGTTCTAGTTCTGTGAAAAATGCCAGTGGTAGTTTGATAGGGATTGCATTGAATCTGTAGATTGCTTTGGGTAGTAGAGTCATTTTCACAATGTTGATTCTTCCCATCCAAGAACATGGTATATCTCTCCATCTATTTGTATCATCTTTAATTTCTTTCATCAGTGTCTTATAATTTTCTGCATACAGGTCTTTCGTATCCTTAGGTAGGTTTATTCCTAGATATTTTATTCTTTTTGTTGCAATGGTAAATGGGAGTGTTTTCTTGATTTCACTTTCAGATTTTTCATCATTAGTATATAGGAATGCCAGAGATTTCTGTGCATTAATTTTGTATCCTGCTACTTTACCAAATTCATTGATTAGCTCTAGTAGTTTTCTGGTAGCATCTTTAGGATTCTCTATGTATAGTATCATGTCATCTGCAAACAGTGACAGCTTTACTTCTTCTTTTCCGATTTGGATTCCTTTTATTTCCTTTTCTTCTCTGATTGCTGTGGCTAAAACTTCCAAAACTATGTTGAATAAGAGTGGTGAGAGTGGGCAACCTTGTCTTGTTCCTGATCTTAGTGGAAATGCTTTCAGTTTTTCACCATTGAGGATGATGTTTGCTGTGGGCTTGTCATATATGGCTTTTATTATGTTTAGGAAAGTTCCCTCTATGCCTACTTTCTGGAGGGTTTTTATCATAAATGGGTGTTGAATTTTGTCGAAAGCTTTCTCTGCATCTATTGAGATGATCATATGGTTTTTCTCCTTCAATTTGTTAATATGGTTTATCACATTGATAGATTTGCGTATATTGAAGAATCCTTGCATTCCTGGAATAAACCCCACTTGATCATGGTGTATGATCCTTTTAATGTGCTGTTGGATTCTGTTTGCTAGTATTTTGTTGAGGATTTTTGCATCTATGTTCATCAGTGATATTGGCCTGTAGTTTTCTTTCTTTGTGACATCCTTGTCTGGTTTTGGTATCAAGGTGATGGTGGCTTCGTAGAAGGAATTTGGGAGTGTTCCTCCCTCTGCTATATTTTGGAAGAGTTTGAGAAGGATAGGTGTTAGCTCTTCTCTAAACGTTTGATAGAATTCACCTGTGAAGCCATCTGGTCCTGGGCTTTTGTTTGTTGGAAGGTTTTTAATCACAGTTTCAATTTCAGTGCTTGTGATTGGTCTGTTCATATTTTCTATTTCTTCCTGATTCAGTCTTGGCAGGTTGTGCATTTCTAAGAATTTGTCCATTTCTTCCAGATTGTCCATTTTATTGGCATAGAGTTGCTTGTAGTAATCTCTCATGATTTTTTTTATTTCTGCAGTGTCAGTTGTTACTTCTCCTTTTTCATTTCTAATTCTATTGATTTGAGTCTTCTCCCTTTTTTTCTTGATGAGTCTGGCTAGTGGTTTATCTATTTTGTTTATCTTCTCAAAGAACCAGCTTTTAGTTTTATTGATCTTTGCTATTGTTTCCTTCATTTCTTTTTCATTTATTTCTGATCTGATTTTTATGATTTCTTTCCTTCTGCTAGCTTTGGGGTTTTTTTGTTCTTCTTTCTCTAATTGCTTGAGGTGCAAGGTTAGGTTGTTTATTCGAGATGTTTCCTGCTTCTTAAGGTGGGCTTGTATTGCTATAAACTTCCCCCTTAGGACTGCTTTTGCTGCATCCCATAGGTTTTGGGTCGTTGTGTCTCCATTGTCATTTGTTTCTAGGTATTTTTTTATTTCCTCTTTGATTTCTTCAGTGATCACTTCATTATTAAGTAGTGTATTGTTTAGCCTCCATGTGTTTGTATTTTTTACAGATCTTTTCCTGTAATTGATATCTAGTCTCATGGCGTTGTGGTCGGAAAAGATACTTGATACAATTTCAGTTTTCTTAAATTTACCAAGGCTTGATTTGTGACCCAAGATATGATCTATCCTGGAGAATGTTCCATGAGCACTTGAGAAAAATGTGTATTCTGTTGTTTTTGGATGGAGTGTCCTATAAATATCAATTAAGTCCATCTTGTTTAATGTATCATTTAAAGCTTGTGTTTCCTTATTTATTTTCATTTTGGATGATCTGTCCATGGGTGAAAGTGGGGTGTTAAAGTCCCCTACTATGAATGTGTTACTGTTGATCTCCCCTTTTATGGTTGTTAGTATTTGCCTTATGTATTGAGGTGCTCCTATGTTGGGTGCATAAATATTTACAATTGTTATATCTTCTTCTTGGATCGATCCCTTGATCATTATGTAGTGTCCTTCTTTGTCCCTTTTAATAGTCCTTATTTTAAAGTCTATTTTGTCTGATATGAGAATTGCTACTCCAGCTTTCTTTTGGTTTCCATTTGCATGGAATATCTTTTTCCATCCCCTTACTTTCAGTCTGTATGTGTCTCTAGTTCTGAAGTGGGTCTCTTGTAGACAGCATATATAAGGGTTTTGTTTTTGTATCCATTCAGCCAATCTGTGTCTTTTGGTGGGAGCATTTAGTCCATTTACATTTAAGGTAATTATCGATATGTATGTTCCTATTTCCATTTTATACATTGTTTTGGGTTCGCTACTATAGGTCATTTCCTTCTCTTGTGTTTCGTGTCTAGAGAAGTTCCTTTAGCATTTGTTGTAAAGCTGGTTTGGTGGTGCTGAACTCTCTCAGCTTTTGCTTGTCTGTAAAGGTTTTATTTTCTCCATCAAATGTGAATGAGATCCTTGCTGGGTAGAGCAGTCTTGGTTTCAGGCTATTCTCCTTCATCACTTTCAGTATGTCCTGCCACTCCCTTCTGGCTTGTAGGGTTTCTGCTGAGAGATCAGCTGTTAACCTTATGGGGATTCCCTTGTGTGTTATTTGTTGTTTTTCCCTTGCTGCTTTTAATATGCTTTCTTTGTATTTAATTTTTGACAGTTTGATTAATATGTGTCTTGGCGTGTTTCTCCTTGTATTTATCCTGTATGGGACCCTCTGTGCTTCCTGGACTTGATTAACTATTTCCTTTCCCATATTAGGGAAGTTTTCAACTATAATCTCTTCAAATATTTTCTCAGTCCCTTTCTTTCTTTCTTCTTCTTCTGGAACCCCTATAATTCGAATGTTGGTGCGTTTCATGTTGTCCCAGAGGTCTCTGAGACTGTCCTCAGTTCTTTTCATTCTTTTTTCTTTATTCTGCTCTGCAGTAGTTATTTCCACTACTTTATCTTCCAGGTCACTTATCCGTTCTTCTGCCTCAGTTATTCTGCTATTGATCCTATCTAGAGTGATTTTAATTTCATTTATTGCATTGTTCATCGTTGCTTGTTTCATCTTTAGTTCTTGTAAGTCCTTGTTAACTGTTTCTTGCATTTTGTCCATTCTACTTCCAAGATTTTGGATCATCCTTACTATCATTATTCTGAATTCTTTTTCAGGTAGATTGCCTATTTCCTCTTCATTTGTTAGGTCTGGTGGGTTTTTATCTTGCTCCTTCATCTGCTGTGTGTTTTTCTGTCTTCTCATTTTGCTTACTGTGTTTGGGGTCTCCTTTTTGCAGGCTGCAGGTTCGTAGTTCCCGTTGTTTTTGATGTCTGTCTCCAGTGGCTAAGGTTGTTTCAGTGGGTTGTGTAGGCTTCCTGGTGGAGGGGACTAGTGCCTGTGTTGTGCTGGATGAGGCTGGATCTTGTCTCTCTAGTGGGCAGGTTCACGTCTGGTGGTGTGTTTTGGGGTGTCTGTGGCCTTATTATGATTTTAGGCAGCCTCTCTGCTAATGGGTGGGGTTGTGTTCCTGTTTTGCTAGTTGTTTGGCATAGGTTGTCCAGCACTGTGGCTTGCTGGTTGTTGAGTGAAGCTGGGTGCTGGTGTTAAGATGGAGGTCTCTGGGATATTTCCACCGTTTAATATTATGTGGACCTGGGAGGTCTCTTGTTGACCAGTGTCCTGAAGTTGGCTCTCCTACCTCAGAGGCAGAGCCCTGACTCCTGGCTGGAGCACCAAGAGCCTTTCATCCACACAGCTCAGAATAAAAGGGAGAAAAAGTAGGGAGAATTAGTAGAAGTATGAGTAAAGAAAGAGGGAAAGGAGGAAAGGAAGGAAGGAAGAAAGAAGCAAAGAAGGAAAGAAAGGAGGGAGGGAGGGAGGGAGGAAGGAAGGAAGGAGGGAAAGAAGGAAAAAAAAGATAGAAAGAAAGATGATACAGTAAAAATAAAATAAAGTATAATATAGTTATTGAATTAAAAAATATTTAGAAAAAAAAAAAGGGATGGATAGAACCTTAGGACAAATGTTGGAAACAAAGCTATACAGAGAAAATCTTACACAGAAGCATACACATACACCTTCACAAAAAGAGGTAAAGGGGGAAAAATCATAAATCCTGCTCCCTGAGACCACCTCCTCAATTTGGGGTGATTCGTTGTCTAAAGGAGGGAGGGAAGGAAGGAAAGAAAGAAAGAACGAAGGTAAAGTATAATAAAGTTATTACAATTAAACTTAATTATTAAGAAAAGGAATTTTTAAAAAAAAGTCATGGACGGATAGAGCCCTAGGACAAATGGTGGAAGCTAGAGTATACAGACTAGATGTCACACAGAAGCATACACGTACACATTCACCAAAAGAGGAAAAGGGAAAAAAATCATAGATCTCGCTCCTAAATTCCACCTCTTCAATTTGGGATCATTCCTTGTC
Organism: Phocoena phocoena; assembly: GCF_963924675.1. Lineage (NCBI taxonomy): Eukaryota > Metazoa > Chordata > Mammalia > Artiodactyla > Phocoenidae > Phocoena > Phocoena phocoena. The sequence goes on along the minus strand of NW_027077719.1, from coordinate 63,326 downwards.
TATTCAGGTATTCCACAGATGCAGGGTATATCAAGTTGATTGTGGAGCTTTAATCCGCTGCTTCTGTGGCTGCTGGGAGAGATTTCCCTTTCTCTTCTTTGTTCTCACAGCTCACAGGAGCTCAGCTTTGGATTTGGCCCTGCCTCTGCGTGTAGGTCGCTGGAGGGCGTCTGTTTTTTCGCTCAGACAGGACGGGGTTAAAGGAGCCGCTGATTCGGGGCCTCCGGCTCACTCAGGCCGGGGGTTGGGGGATGGCGGAAGGAGGGGCACTGCGTGCGGGGCCGGCCTGCGGCGGCAGAGGCAGCGTGACGTTGTGGCAGAGGCCGGCGTGACGTTGCACCAGCCTGAGGCCCGCCGTGCGTTGTCCCGGGGAAGTTGTCCCTGGATCCCGGGAACCTGGCAGTGGCAGGCTGCACAGGCTCCGCGGAAGAGGGGTGTGGAGAGTGACCTGTGCTCGCACACAGGCCCCTTGGTGGCGGCAGCAGCAGCCTTAGCGTCTCCCGCCCGTCTCTGGGCTCCGCGGTTTTAGCCGCGGCTCGCGCCCGTCTCTGGGGTTTGCGCTTTCAGCCGCGGCTCGCGCCCGTCTCGGGGGCTCGCGCCCTCAGCCGCGGCTCGCGCCCGTCTCTGGGGTTCGCGCTTTTAGCCGTGGCTCGCGCCCGTCTCTGGAGTTCCTTTAAGCAGCGCTCTTAAACCCCTCTCCTCGCGCACCAGGAAACAAAGAGGGAAGAAAAAGTCTCTTGCCTCTTCGGCCGGTGCAGGCTTTTCCCCGAACTCCCTGCCGGCTAGTCGTGGTGCACTAACCCCTTCAGGCTATGTTCAAGCCGCCAACCCCAGTCCTCTCCCTGAGCTCCGTCCAAAACCAAAACCCGAGCCTCAGCTCGCAGCCCCGCCCGCCCCGGTGGGTGAGCAGCAAGCCTCTCGGGTTGGTGAGTGCTGGTCGGCACCGATCGTCTGTGCAGGAATCTCCCCGCTTTGCCCTCCGCACCCGTCGCTGTGCACTACTCCGCGGTCCCGAAACTCCCCCCTCCGCCTCCCGCAGTCTCCGCCCGCGGAGGGGCTTCCTAGTGTGTGGAAAATTTTTCCTCCTTCACAGCTCCCTCCCACTGGTGCAGGTGCCGTACTTATTCTTTTGTCTCTGTTTTTTCTTTTGCCCTACCCAGTTACGTGGGGAGTTTCTTGCCTTTTGGGAGGTCTGAGGTCTTCTGGCAGCCTTCAGTAGGAGTTCTGTTGGAGTTGTTCCAAGTGTGGATGTATTTCTGGTGTATCCGGGGGAGGAAGGCGATCTCCGCGTCTTACTCTTCCGCCATCTTCAAGGTCCCCCCCCTGAGATGCATTTTAAATCGTTTCCCAATCACACGGTGGACGATACTCTGGGTTTCCCATGCATGTTTTAACTGGAGGAAGAATGCCTTGAACCTGGAGAGTTGGGACCAATGGAATGGGTACCATGCAGTATGACTTCAAAGGGTCTACATTTGCTCACCGAAACTCACCAATGCTATCAGCCTGAAGTGTCCAGCCTTATGTCTCAACCAGCTCTGGGTGTAGATGTGGTCAATCCCGGTTGCATCACATGCCCTGAGTGAATTAGTTAAGAATTGCTCTCGATTTCACTGTCTTTGTGTTTTGTTTTCGAAATTTATTTTGATAATGGGATTTATCGGATTTTCACTACTGCGTTTCGGCCGCTGTACACACGCTTGATTCTCTTACGGAGACATATATATCCATGGGTTTTAAGATTCTTCCTAGTCAGGTATATTCCTAGGCGTTGAATATGTGGTGTTGGGTCCATTTCGTTGAGCAAGGAGTAGGTCTTGTCTATTACATATTTGGCCTATGGAAAGTTATCTGTGCTAATTTCAGTCTCTGGTTTTATGCAGCACCCCAAGGCACCTTTCCCCATAAGCAAGCACTAGTTGGTTTTCTAAATTTGAGACCCTGTTCTGTTTTGTAATTCAGTTCATGTGTAGTCAAGTTTACATTCCGTGTATTAGTGATATCTTATGATGTTTCTTTTTCTGTGTGACGTAGTTCACGTAGAATCACCGTACCTGCATCCACTCACTATGCCGCTACGGGCCTGATGACACAGATTTCATTGCTGAGTGATATTGCATTGCACGTACGTGCCACATCTTCTTTATCCATTTTTTGCTTTCTGGGATATTTACCTGGTACTGTAGACGAGCTTCTTGGGAACACAGCCGTCCCAAACTTTGGGGTGGCTCTCTGTTTTTGATTTTAATTTCCCTAAGGAATAGGACCATAAGTGCAATTGCCATAGGCTGTGTTGCTTTATTTCTTACGTGTTTCAGGAAACACCATACACTTCTCCAGGGTGGCTGTTGGCAATTTACATCCTGCCAATCAGCATAACAAGGCTCCCTGTTCTCCATATCCTGTCCTACCTTTCTGGATTTTACACTTTATTCAGATGGCCCTCTTGCCCGGGGGGCAGTGAGACATCATTGTAGTGCACATTTCATTTACAGGCTTGCTTGGTTGGCCAAAAAGGGCGTATGCGTTTTTTCCTGAATATATTCAGGAAAAAACGCATACGCACTTTTTGGCCAAGTGCATCATTGTCGAAGTTGTGCCTCTTTTCCTATGCTTTCAGGGCAATTCCAGTCTACCCCCTGCAGTCGTTTTCCTGAAATTCTGCCCCGCTTTCAAGTCCCCTTCGCAGGCTTACTTCAATATACTTTTGGAAGATAGCTGTCTTTTATAACTCTGCAGGTTTGTGAATTACAGTGCCCCTGAGCTCCTTTCTTCAACTCGCTTTCTTGTGAGCTGGGCCCAAAACCGCAGGATTGCTTCAGGCCCTAATCTGTTTTCAGCAGGGCACACTGAGCCTTGGTTTAATTCCTCTTCCTGGTCGGCAATGAGCGTTACATTTGCCCGTGCAGACACCTACAGCTAGTCTCTCATTGCTTCTCCCTATTCCGGTTCATCTTGCACAGAAATTGCAAGCTGTGCCAAACAGGAGGTTAAAGGCACTGACTCTCCAAGCGGGGAGAGTGTTAGTAAAGCATTTGGAATGGTGAACCTGAGGACCAGGATACGTAAACTGAGATGCATTTTAAATCGTTTCCCAATCACACGGTGGACGATACTCTGGGTTTCCCATGCATGTTTTAGCTGGAGGAAGAATGCCTTGAACCTGGAGAGTTGGGACCCATGGAATGGGTACCATGCAGTATGACTTCAAAGGGTCTGCATTTGCTCACCGAAACTCACCAATGCTATCAGCCTGAAGTGTCCAGCCTTATGTCTCAACCAGCTCTGGCTGTAGATGTGGTCAATCCCGGTTGCATCACATGCCCTGAGTGAATTATTTAAGAATTGCTCTCTATTTCACTGTCTTTGTGTTTTGTTTTCTAAATTTATTTTGATAATGGGATTTATCGGATTTTCACTGCTGCATTTCGGCCGCTGTACACATGCTTGATTCTCTTACGGAGACATATATATATCCATGGGTTTTAAGATTCTTCCTAGTCAGGTATATTCCTAGGCGTTGAATATGTGGTGTTGAGTCCATTTCGTTGAGCAAGGAGTAGGTCTTGTCTATTACATATTTGGCTTATGGAAAGTTATCTGTGCTAATTTCAGTCTCTGGTTTTATGCAGCACCCCAAGGCACCTTTCCCCATAAGCAAGCACTAGTTGGTTTTCTAAATTTGAGACCCTGTTCTGTTTTGTAATTCAGTTCATGTGTAGTCAAGTTTACATTCCGTGTATTAGTGATATCTTATGATGTTTCTTTTTCTGTGTGACGTAGTTCACGTAGAATCACCGTACCTGCATCCACTCACTATGCCGCTACGGGCCTGATGACACAGATTTCATTGCTGAGTGATATTGCATTGCACGTACGTGCCACAACTTCTTTATCCATTTTTTGCTTTCTGGGATATTTACCTGGTACTGTAGACGAGCTTCTTGGGAACACAGCCGTCCCAAACTTTGGGGTGGCTCTCTGTTTTTGATTTTAATTTCCCTAAGGAATAGGGCCATAAGTGCAATTGCCATAGGCTGTGTTGCTTTATTTCTTACGTGTTTCAGGAAACACCATACACTTCTCCAGGGTGGCTGTTGGCAATTTACATCCTGCCAATCAGCATAACAAGGCTCCCTGTTCTCCATATCCTGTCCTACCTTTCTGGATTTTACACTTTTTTCAGATGGCCCTCTTGCCCGGGGGGCAGTGAGACTTCATTGTAGTGCAGATTTCCATTACAGGCTTGCTTGGTTGGCCAAAAAGGGCGTATGCGCTTTTTCCTGAATATATTCAGGAAAAAACACATACGCCATTTTTGGCCAAGTGCATCATTGTCGACGTTGTGCCTCTTTTCCTATGCTTTCAGGGCAATTCCAGTCTACCCCCTGCAATCGTTTTCCTGAAATTCTGCCCCGCTTTCAAGTCCCCTACGCATGCTTACTTCAATATACTTTTGGAAGATAGCTGTCATTTATAACTCTGCAGGTTTGTGAATTACAGTGCCCCTGAGCTCCTTTCTTCAACTCGCTTTCTTGTGAGCTGGGCACAAAACCGCAGGATTGCTTCAGGCCCTAATCTGTTTCCAGCAGGGCACACTGAGCCTTTGTTTAATTCCTCTTCCTGGTGGGCAATGAGCGTTACATTTGCCCGTGCAGACACCTACAGCTAGTCTCTCATTGGTTCTCCCTATTCCTGTTCATCTTGCACAGAAATTGCAAGCTGTGCCAAAGAGGAGGTTAAAGGCACTGACACTCTAAGCGGGGAGAGTGTTAGTAAAGCATCTGGAATGGTGAACCCGAGGACCAGGATACGAAAACTGAGATGCATTTTAAATCGTTTCCCAATCACACGGTGGACGATACTCTGTGTTTCCCATGCATGTTTTAGCTGGAGGAAGAATGCCTTGAACCTGAAGAGTTGGGACCCATGGAATAGGTACCATGCAGTATGACTTCAAAGGGTCTACATTTGCTCACCGAAACTCACCAATGCTATCAGCCTGAAGTGTCCAGCCTTATGTCTCAACCAGCTCTGGGTGTAGATGTGGTCAATCCCGGTTACATCACATGCCCTGAGTGAATTATTTAAGAATTGCTCTCTATTTCACTGTCTTTGTGTTTTGTTTTCGAAATTTATTTTGATAATGGGATTTATCGGATTTTCACTGCTGCGTTTCGGCCGCTGTACACACGCTTGATTCTCTTACGGAGACATATATATCCATGGGTTTTAAGATTCTACCTAGTCAGGTATATTCCTAGGCGTTGAATATGTGGTGTTGGGTCCATTTCGTTGAGCAAGGAGTAGGTCTTGTCTATTACATATTTGGCTTATGGAAAGTTATCTGTGCTAATTTCAGTCTCTGGTTTTATGCAGCACCCCAACGCACCTTTCCCCATAAGCAAGCACTAGTTGGTTTTCTAAATTTGAGACCCTGTTCTGTTTTGTAATTCAGTTCATGTGTAGTCAAGTTTTCATTCCGTGTATTAGTGATATCTTATGATGTTTCTTTTTCTGTGTGACGTAGTTCACGTAGAATCACCGTATCTGCATCCACTGACTATGCCGCTACGAGCCTGATGACACAGATTTCATTGCTGAGTGATATTGCATTGTACGTACGTGCCACAACTTCTTTATCCATTTTTTGCTTTCTTGGATATTTACCTGATACTGTAGACGAGCTTCTTGTGAACACAGCCGTCCCAAATATTGGGGTGGCTGTCTGTTTTTTATTTTAATTTCCGTAAACTATAGGACCATAATTGGAAGTGCCACAGGCTGTGTTGCTTTGTTTCTTACGTGTTTCAGGAAACACCATACACTTCTCCAGGGTGGCTGCTGGCAATTTACATCCTGCCAATCAGCATAACAAGGCTCCCTGTTCTCCATATCCTGTCCTACCTTTCTGGATTTTACACTTTTTTCAGATGGCCCTTTTGCCTGGGGGGCAGTGAGACTTCATTGTAGTGCAGATTTCCTTTACAGGCTTGCTTGGTTGGCCAAAAAGGGCGTATGCGTTTTTTCCTGAATATATTCAGGAAAAAACGCATACGCCCTTTTTGGCCAAGTGCATCATTGTCGACGTTGTGCCTCTTTTCCTATGCTTTCAGGGCAATTCCAGTCTACCCCCTGCAATGGTTTTCCAGAAACTCTGCCCCGCTTTCAAGTCCCCTTCGCAGGCTTACTTCAATATATTTTTGGAGGATAGCTGTCATTTATAACTCTGCTGGTTTGTGAATTACAGTGCCCCTGAGCTCCTCTCTTCAACTCGCTTTCTTGTGAGCTGGGCACAAAACCGCAGGATTGCTTCAGGCCCTAATCTGTTTCCGGCAGGGCACGCTGAGCCTTTGGTTAATTCCTCTTCCTGGTGGGAAATGAGCGTTACATTTGCCCGTGCAGACACCTACAGCTAGTCTCTCATTGGTTCTCCCTATTCCTGTTCATCTTGCACAGAAATTGCAAGCTGTGCGAAACAGGAGGTTAAAGGCACTGACTCTCCAAGCGGGGAGAGTGTTAGTAAAGCATCTGGAATGGTGAACCCGAGGACCAGGATACGAAAACTGAGATACATTTTAAATCGTTTCCCAATCACACGGTGGACGATACTCTGGGTTTCCCATGCATGTTTTAGCTGGAGGAAGAATCCCTTGAACCTGGAGAGTTGGGACCCATGGAATGGGTACCATGCAGTATGACTTCAAAGGGTCTGCATTTGCTCACCGAAACTCACCAATGCTATAAGCCTGAAGTGTCCATCCTTATGTCTCAACCAGCTCTTGGTGTAGATGTGGTCAATCCCGGTTGCATCACATGCCCTGAGTGAATTATTTAAGAATTGCTCTCTATTTCACTGTCTTTGTGTTTTGTTTTTGAAATTTATTTTGATAATGGGATTTATCGGATTTTCACTGCTGCCTTTATGCCGCTGTACACACGCTTGATTCTCTTACGGAGACATATAAATCCATGGGTTTTAAGATTCTTCCTAGTCAGGTATATTCCTAGGCGTTGAATATGTGGTGTTGAGTCCATTTCGTTGAGCAAGGAGTAGGTCTTGTCTATTACATATTTCGCTTATGGAATGTTATCTGTGCTAATTTCAGTCTCTGGTTTTATGCAGCACCCCAAGGCACCTTTCCCCATAAGCAAGCACTAGTTGGTTTTCTAAATTTGAGACCCTGTTCTGTTTTGTAATTCAGTTCATGTGTAGTCAAGTTTACATTCCGTGTATTAGTGATATCTTATGATGTTTCTTTTTCTGTGTGACGTAGTTCACGTAGAATCACCGTACCTGCATCCACTCACTATGCCGCTACGGGCCTGATGACACAGATTTCATTGCTGAGTGATATTGCATTGCACGTACGTGCCACAACTTCTTTATCCATTTTTTGCTTTCTGGGATATTTACCTGGTACTGTAGACGAGCTTCTTGTGAACACAGCCGTCCCAAACATTGGGGTGGCTGTCTGTTTTTGATTTTAATTTCCGTAATCTTTGGGACCATAAGTGGAAGTGCCATAGGCTGTGTTGCTTTGTTTCTTATGGGTTTCAGGAAACACCATACACTTCTCCAGGGTGGCTGTTGGCAATTTACATCCTGCCAATCATCATAACAAGGCTCCCTGTTCTCCATATCCTGTCCTACCTTTCTGGATTTTACACTTTTTTCAGATGGCGCTTTTGCCCAGGGGGCAGTTTGACTTCATTGTAGTGCAGATTTCCTTTACAGGCTTGCTTGGTTTGCGAAAAAGGGCGTATGCGTTTTTTCCTGAATATATCCAGGAAAAAATGCATACGCACTTTTTGGCCAAGTGCACCATTGTCGACGTTCTGCCTCTTTTCCTATGCTTTCTGGGCAGTTCCAGTCTACCCCCTGCAATCGTTTTCCTGAAATTCTGTCCCACTTTCAAGTCCCCTTCGCAGGCTTACTTCAATATATTTTTGGAGGATAGCTGTCATTTATAACTCTGCAGGTTTGTGAATTACAGTGCCCCTGAGCTCCTTTCTTCAACTCGCTTTCTTGTGAGCTGGGCACAAAACCGCAGGATTGCTTCAGGCCCTAATCTGTTTCCGGCAGGGCACGCTGAGCCTTTGGTTAATTCCTCTTCCTGGTGGGAAATGAGCCTTACATTTGCCCGTGCAGACACCTATAGCTAGTCTCTCATTGGTTCTCCCTATTCCTGTTCATCTTGCGCAGAAATTGCAAGCTGTGCCAAACAGGAGGTTAAAGGCACTGACTCTCCAAGCGGGGAGAGTGTTAGTAAACCGTCTGGAATGGTGAACCCGAGGACCAGGATTCGAAAACTGAGGTGCATTTTAAATCGTTTCCTAATCACACGGTGGACCATACTCGCCGTTTCCCACGCATGTTTTAGCTGAAGAGAGAATCCCTTGAACCTGGAGAGTTGGGACCCTTGGAATGGGTACCACGCAGTATGACTTCAAAGGATCTGCATTTGTTCCCCGAAACTCACCAATGCTATCAGCCTGAAGTGTCCAGCCTTATGTCTCAACCAGCTCTGGGTGTAGATGTGGTCAATCCAGGTTGCATCACATGCCCTGAGTGAATTATTTAAGAATTGCTTCCTATTTCACTGTCATTGTGTTTTGTTTTTGAAATTTATTTTAATAATGGGATTTATCGGATTTTCACTGCTTCGTTTATGCCGCTGTACACGCGCTTGATTCTGTTACGGAGACATATAAGTCCATGGGTTTTAAGATTCTTACTAATCCGGTATATTCTTAGGCATTGAATATGGCGTGTGGAGTCCATTTCGTTGAGCAAGGAGTAGGTCTTGACTATTACATATTTGGCTTATGGAATGGTATCTGTGCTAATTTCAATCTCTGGTTTTATGCAGCACCCCAACTCACCTTTCCCCTTAAGGAAGCATAAGTTGGTTTTCTTAATTTGAAACCCTCTTCTCTTTTGTAATTCAGTTCATGTGTAGCCATGTTAACATTCCATGTATTAGTGATATCTTATGTCTTTTTCTTTTTGAATTATGTGACTTCGAATGATCACACGTAACTCCTCTTGAGTCGTTATAACTGGCCGTATTTCATTGATTTCCAGGCTGAGTAATATTCCACTCTACATAAGCACCACATCTCTGTCCGTTTTTTCTCTGCAGATACTTTAAGTTATATCCTAGTCGAGGATCTTTTAAACAGAGAGGTGGTAAACATTGGGGTGCCTGTGTCCTCTCGATTTTTGTTTTTCCCAAGATATACGTCCATGAGTGCAAGTGCCCTGTGCTCGGTAGCTCATTTTTTAGATGCTTTAGTAAACACAATAGACTTATCCAGAGTGACCGTTGGCAATATACATTTCCACTATAAGACTCACAGGGCTCCCTTTTCTCCTTGCCCTGTCCTGCATTTCTGGTGTTTACACTTTATGAGGACGGCTCTTCTGACTGATGCAAAGTGATATGTTTTGTAGTATTGATTTCCAGTGCCCACCTGTTTGGTTGGCTAAAAAAGTGTATGCCCTTTTCTTGAATATATACAGAAAAAGACGCATACACCCTTTTTGGCCAACTGCAATGTTGGCAATGTTCAGCCCCTTTTCTTGTGCTTAATGGCGAGTCCTTTCTACCTCTTCCAATCCCTTTCCTGCCATTCTCCGTTGCTTACAAGTCCTTTTCTCTGACTTTCCTCAAGACATTTTTCAGTGATAGATATTTTCAATTCTGCAGTTTCGTGAATTTTAGTGCCCCTGAGTTCCATTTTCCAACTTGTGTTTATGGGAACTGGCCACAAAGCATCAGGATTCCTCAAGCCCTATTCTGTTTCCATGGGCAACCCTAGCCTTTGGTCAATTCGTCTTCCTGATTGGAAATTAGAGTGGCATGTGCCTGTCCGAACACCTAGGACTTGTCTCTCATTGTTCCTCCTCCTTCTGCTTCATCCTCTGGACAAATTCCAAACTGTATGCAACAGGATGTTGACAGTGCTGACATCTCCAAGTGGGGAGACTGTTAGTAAAGACGCTGGAGTGGTGAACCCTAGCACCAAGAGATGAGGAGATGAGATGCCTTTTCCAAACTTTTCCCGATCAGACGGTATACCATCCTCTGGGTGTGACAGGCATGTTTTAGGTGTAGGAAGGGTCCCATTCATGTGAGGAGAACACCAGGGGATTTTAAATATCAGTGTCTCTCCGCAACCCAAACTGGGGAATTTTTTAAGCTACGGCTACACATATGTTCATTAAGGGCCTTGGGAAGTAGGCAGAGTCCAAACTTTAGATGATTGAAGTCTTCAGGGTCAGAAGCACTCACCACTGTCTTCCCTTAGATTCCATTTTTACTGTCATTGATGGATGATGTCAATAAAAATATCTATTCTTTTTCAGATCATTTCCCCTTATAGGTTATTGCAAAATATTGAGTGTAGTTCCCTGTGCTATACAGTAGTTCCTTGCTGATGATTTCATACATAGCAGTGTGTATGTGTTAATCCCAAACTGTTAATTTATCCCTCCTCCTACCATTTCCCTTTGGTAATAATAAATTATAAGATTTTATGCTTCTCAGAAATGGGGGAGCTGAAAGAGAGGTATCATTTTCAATGCAAAAGCATTTAAAACAAGATTGAAGCTTTAACCAAGATTATTAGATGTACATCCTTGGAAAGAAATCACTTTGTTTCTCTAATATTGACCTGACAAAGAAGACAAACCTTTTCACTGAACTTGCTTATAAGAAAGTGATGGAAATATCAAATGGAAGTGTTAGAAACATCTTATTTTACCCGAGCCTTATACACTGTTCTATGTTAATTACAGTTTGGCTCACACATCTGTTCATTGAAGTTACAATGTTCTCAATTTCTGTTACTGATCCTCCAGAGTGGACGCCAACAAGTGTCCCCCTGCCCAGTGTCATTGGAGCCAATAGATCGAGACTGAGTTTGGTTCAAAAGCAAAGGAAACTTTATATTTTGATCAGAGAATGGAGAGGTGCTACCCTGTGGGCTGTGGGCTGGGCTGCTGTGTAGAGATCCTGTCAGAGTCACTGGGAGGGAGGGGGCTGAGCTCTCGAGGACCTGGTTGGCTGCAGCTCAGGCTCTATGTCACGGAGTCTGAACTGGGCCCCAGGAGCTGAAGTGTCATCGAGCCATTCTGCTCTAGGAAATCTGGTCTGAAGTGCCGGGTGTGGAACCTCTGTATGCGGGACACTAGGAGCACCTGAAATTAGACAAAGCACAAAGGATAAAAATGGTTAGACTTTATTTTATTGCCCAGATTCTATTTTTATCTCCCAGGCATTTTTAAGGGGCTTTGCCTGGGACAAACTTCTCTTCTGCCTTTTGTCCCTTTCCTCATTCTTGGAGTGCTGCAGGTGCAGACCCTTCTTCTGTAACTGCTGAGTGCTGAGTTAGGAGGCTTCATACCCATGGGCGAGGGTCAGAACTTCTCCCCAGCAGCCTCCAGGTGACGTTGATTGTCCCCAGGCCTCCTGCCTCCCTGCTCGTCCACCTGAGCACCAGTATTGGAAGTGTTATAGATTCTAATGACCTTTAAGGGTCCAGAAAGGAGATGTGCAGTGGCGCTGTGAGGTCCAGTTTCACTCCGCCCCACATTTGTTCGGCCACCTTAGGCTGACTGTTTCTGCCAGCCTAGATGCTCTGACTGACCGTTTCTGCCAGCCTAGATGCTCTGACCAACAGTCTGCGCTTTCTTCCATTAGGCCCCTGAATTAACGTAAAAACAGCACCAGGTGTCAGGATCCTGCCCGCTCAGCTCCCAGACAGTCCAGGGTCAGTGGTGATGAAGGATCATGATGGTCACTGAGTCAAGAGCCTTTGGAAGTAAACAGGAGTCCAGCCGGTCTTATTGGCCACCATCATCAGGGTGTCTGTAGGCTTTTCTATGGTGACAGCATGATATACGGTTCCCCCGCCAAGATTATTAGCTCCCCTCTGGGTACAGTAAGTACTGCAAGCAGTAGTCTACTCTTTTGGGACACACTCTTGTTGTTTTATGAGAGAAACTCCAGGTCAAGTGATGGTCACACGGGTCGTCATGGTGCCCCGTTGCCCCCGGTTATCTCTCTGGAGGTTGGAGTTGGAGGGCCTCCTCAATCGAGGTCAGTGTGCCCACGGAGCAAACCCTGCAACTTCAGGGCATGGTTGGGGGTTAGGATCACCACGTGGGGTCCGTTTCCCTTAGAAGGGAGGTGGCCTTTTGGGCTGCTGATTTCCAGGTTTTCAGATACCACCAGTATCTTGGCCAGATGTGGCGGTGGGCCAAGCCCCTTGGTGACCATAGTTTATCCTACCTGGATGGCATTCTTGCATTGTTCCATTTCAAGCGGTCCCAGTTTTTGCACTAATACTCCAATGGCGATTCACCTTTCACCAGGAATGTAAAGGTCAAAGGGTTTAGCTAAATTAGGGAGTTCCAGGGCAAGGGTGTGAATTGACTGCTCTTTCCATTCTTGAAAGGCCACTTCTGGATTCTATTCAAAAGGATCATCATCTTTTCCTTTCAGTGTTTCATATAGAGGCCCAGCTAGTAGACTGTAGTTAGGGATCCAGAGGCAGGAAACCCTGGCTTCCCCAGGAACCCCTAAGCTGTCTTCTAGTTTCAGAAAGGGGTAAGGCTGTAAATTGTTTCTTCCCTTTCCTGGGATGGGCTTCTCCGACCTTCTGTGAGAATGAAGCCCAGGCAGGTCACCGTAGTCTGTGATACTTGAGCTTTTTCGTGGACAACTTCTATCCTTTATTGGCTTGGTAGTTCTGAGGCCTCCTTAGTAGGGCTGGCGATCAGAATGTCGTCTGAATATTGAAGGAGTGTTTCCTTTTCCAGAGGTAGAACTTTTAGGTCTTTAGCTGAGCTTTCCCCAAAGATGGTGTGGGAATTTTTGAACCCTTGGGGCAAGACAGCCTGGAAGTATTGTTTTAGTTGTATGTTGAGTCCTGTCACTCACAAGCCAAAATTTCTTGTGACTCTGGGACTAATGGAATACAAAAGAAGGCATCAGTGAAGACTAATACAGAATACCAAGTCCTGGTGGTTGGTAGAATGACCAGCAGGGTGTAGGATTTAGGAACTACTGGAGGTATATCCTCAGTGGCTTCACTGACTGTCCTGACATCCTTTACCAGGACTCCAGCAGCCCATGGGGCTCTCGAGGTCAGGCCAATCCCAGGATATGGAGCTCACCTGGGCAGGTACCCTACCCCCACCCCAGCCCACGGGGCTCTCGTGTTCAGGCCCCTCCCAGGATATGGGATTCCCTGGGCAGGTCCTCTGCAGTCCATGGGGCTCCCGTGGTCAGGCCCCTCCCAGGATACAGAGCTACCCTTGCAGGTACCTTGGCAGGGCTGGGCACACAGGAACCGTGCACATAGCCCTCATTGCAGAGCACTCCCAGCTCACCTGTCGCTCAGATCTGACACAGAGCACCTCAGAGCAGGACTTGAACTAACAAACAGCAGCTCTGACAGGTCTGTGACCCTGGGCATCACTCTGTGCGGCCTCCTCCACCTGGTCTTCCAGAGACTTCCACTGCACCCGGGGCACCAGGCCTCTGTCTCCAACCACCACCCACCCCTCCTCTCCCTGACTCCTGGGTTCCTCTCATTAGGAGAGGGTTTTCTTGAAGTTGTCTCCCACTCATGGGCCAGATAATATAATTAGAAAACAAGCCAGAGCTGCAGCCCCTTGTCTATCCTGACTCTCAGGAGCCCACACCTGTTCCTTGGACCTGGCCAATTCAGCAAGTTCCATTTTCAGCAACTGTGAGCCCCTGAGGGGTGATTATTGGCTGGCTTGGGAAGCCTGACCGTGCCGGCCAGCCCTCCCCAGGTGTGCCTGGGTTGAGATCAATATAAACACCGCTCCAGGCAGCAAGAGCCCCTGCAGCTGTGCCTGACGCCATTTTCTCTGCCCTGTCAGCAGTCTCGGGGCTGGGCTGGTGGGAGGGAGTGAGAGGCCACGGCTTTGTGGGTGTCCCAGTGTGAGTGGGGCTCTGCTGGACTTTCTGCAGCAGTTGCCAAGATGCTACCTGCTAAAGAAGAGGATGTGTCACCCACACCTGCCGCTGGAATTTCTCCCTGGGCACAGGTGAGGAAGGAAGAAAGCAGTGGGGGCCGGGACAGCAGGGGTATTTCAGGCAGGGAAATGGAGAGCTTCCAGAAGAGCACCCAGGGCCAGGACCATCCTGGCTGGCCTGCAGGCACCAAGTCGGCTGGCATGCTGTCCCTCATGTGGCTCCATGGCCCTTCCTCTAGGTTTTCAAGTCCTTGTACATATTCAGGTGTTTAGCCTTGGAAGGGTGGGAACATTTCAGCAGCAGCTGGCCTGGGGCTCGGCCCACGTTTACTCACAGATACCTCGGCACGGTCCCCCAGCTTTGCAGTGAGGACGCTTGTTGCGAGGAGCATGCTGGCTGAATGGGAGATGATTCCCCACCACTGACCAACTTCAGAATTGTTTGCAATTGGAGCAAGTGCCCTGAAACGGTTTTCCTCTGTGTAACTGGTGGGTTCTGTTCTTTTTTATCTTTTTTTCGTTTTTGGTTCAAGGTAGATTTTATTCCTCTTTTGTGTATTTACAGATATAAGCATGGAAATAATTTATTCATATAAATACATGTATGTGAAGGGAAGAATATTTTTCTGTTTTACTTTTTTTAATTTTATTTTTTTATTTTGAATTTAATTTTATATTTTTATACAGCAGGTTGTTTTTGGTTATCTACTTTATACATATAAATGTATACATACCAATCCCAATATCTCAACTCCTCCCACCACCATCCCCAACAGCTTTCCCCCCTTGTTGTCCATACGTTTGTTGTATACATGTATTGCTCTATTTCTGCCTTGCAAAACGGTTCATCTGTACAATTTTTCTAGGTTCCACATATATGCATTAATATACAAGATTTGTTTTTCTCTTTCTGACTTACTTCACTCTGTATGACAGTCTCTAGATCCATCAACGTCTCTACAAATGTCCCAATTTCATTCCTTTTTATGGCTTAGTAATATTCCATTTTATATATGTACCACATCTTTATGCATTCGTCTGTCTGTGGGCATTTAGGTTGCTTCCATTTCCTGGATAGTGTAAATAGTGATGCAATGAACATTGTGGTGAATGTCTCTTTTTGATTTATGGTTTTGTCTGGGTATATGCCCAGTAGAGGGATTGCTGTATCATATGGTAATTCTATTCTTAGTTTTATAAGAAACTCCATAATGTTCTCCACAGTGACTGTATCAATTTACGTTCCCAACAATAGTGGAAGGGGATTCCTTATCTCCACACCGTTTCCAGCATTTGTTGTTTGTAGATTTTCTGATGATGCCCATTCTAATAGGTGTGAGGTGATACACCATGGATGAGTCTATTTCGTTGAGCAAAGAGTAGGTCTTGTTTATTACGTATTTGGCTTATGGAATGGTATGTGTGCTAATTTCAATCTGTTTTTATACAGCAGCCCAACTCAACTTTCCCCTTAAGCAAGCATAAGGTTTTTATCTAAATGTGAGACTCTGTTCGGTTTTGTAATTCAGTTTATGTGTAGCCAAGTTTACACTCCCTCTATTAGTGATATCTTATGATAATTATCTTTCTTTGTGTGATATATTTCTCTTAGAATCATCATAATTAAATCCACTCAATTTGCTGCTACAGGCCTGATGACATTGATTTCACTGCTGAGTGATATTCCGTTGTACGTAAGTAGCACAACTTCTTTATCCATTTTTTTCTTTCTGGGATATTTAATTTGTACTGGACTCGAGGTTCTTGTAAACACAGCAGCCCTAAATTTTGTGTTGGCTGTGTCTTGTTGATTTTAATTTTCCTAAGCTATAGGGCCAAAAGTGGAAGTGCCCTAGGCTCTGTAGCTTTGTTTTTTAGATGTTTCAGGATACACCATGAACATCTCCAGAGTGTCTGTTGGCAATTTACATCCCGCCCATCAGCATAACACGGCTCCCTGTTCTCCATGGCCTGTCCTGTGTTTCTGGTTTTTACACTTTATTCAGATGGCCTTTTTGACGAATGGGAAATGTGACTTCATTGTAGTGTGGATTTCCATTGCTGGAGTGCTTGGTTGGCCAAAATGTTCATATGCGTTTTTTCCTGAATATATTCAGGAAAAATGTATACGCACTTTTTGTCCATGTGCATCACTGTCAAAGATCTGCCGCTTTTCATATGCTTTAAATGCAATTCCAATCTACCTCTTGAAATATGATTCCTGCAATTCTGCCTCGTTTTCAAGTCCTCTTTGCAGACTTACTTCGATATATTTTTGCCAATAGCTGTCATTTATCTCTGCAGGTTTGTGAATTACAGTGCCCCTGAGCTCCTTTCTTAACTCGCTTCCTTGTAAGCTGGCCACAAAACTGCAGGTTTGCTTCAGGCCATAATCAGGGTCCAGCACGGCACTCTGAGCCTTTGGTTAATTCCTCTTCCTGGTGGGAAATTAGAGTTAAATGTGCCCCTCCAGATACCTGCCTCACTCCCAGCCACATGGTGATGTATGTCCTCAGGTTTGAGGCCATATGTGATGGGTTCCTCATCTTTTGATGATGTGGCCCCACTGGTGTGTGGACACTCCTGCCTGGTTCCCATCCCCTTGGTGATGTGGGCCCTCTGGTGAGACTGTGATCCTGGTTGGGTTCCTCACACATCCGTGAGGTGAGCCCTCTTCTCTGAGGTCACTCCTGCCTGGCTGGCACAACCCGCCTTGTTGACTTCGGCACCCTGGTGGCAGTTGGAGCCTGCTGGGAGCCTCCTTCCCGTGGTGATGAGGCCCTCTGGCGTCAGACCCTAATGGCGGGGTTCCCACATTTTCTGATACGTGCTAAGTGGTACGAGGGCACTCCTGCCAGGTTCCCATCCTCATGAGCGTGTGGGCCTTCTGTTCTGAGGTCCTAACGGCTGGGTTGCTCACACTTTCATGATGTGGGCCCTCTGCTGTGAGGTCAATCCTGCCTGGCTGGCGCACGTCGCCTTGGCGATGTGGACCCTCTGGTGGCAGTTGGAGTGTGCTGGGGCCTCCTCCCTTCAGTGATGAGGGCCTTCTGGTGTCAGGCCCTGAGTGCTGGGCTCCACACATTTTCTGATGTGTGCCCAGTGGTGCGAGTCACTCCTGCCAGGTTCCCATCCCCATGGGCATGTGGGACTTCTGTTCTGTGGTCCCAACTGCTGGGTTGCTCACAGTTTCATGATGTGGGCCCTTTGCTGTGTGTTCACTCTGGCCTGTATCCCATAGTGTCAGTGCTCTGGGCCTCCAGCTTGGAGTTTCCAACTTCTCGATTCCTCACCTTTTTTATTCTATGGGCCCTCGGTTGTGCGTCTCCTCCCGCATGCCTCACTCCCAGCCCCTTCGTGATGTGTGTCCCCTTGTTTGAGGCCACATGTGCTGTGTTCCTCACCTTTCTATAATGTGGCCACACTGGTGTGAGGACACTCTTGCCTGGTTCCCATTCCCTTGGTGATGTTGGCCCCACTGCTGTTAGGACACTCTTGCCTGGTTCCCATCACCTTGGTGATGTTGGCCCTCTGGTGAGAGTCTGATCCTGCTTAGGTTCCTCACCCTTCTGTGAGGTGGGCCCTCTGCTCTGAGCTCACTCCTGCCTGGCTGGCACACCCCGCCTTGGCAACGTCGGCCATATGGTGGCAGTTGGAGCCTGCTGGGAGCCTCCTCCCCTCAGTGATGAGGGCCCTCTGGCCTCAGGCCCTAACTGCTGGGTTCCCACATTTTCTGATTCGTGCTAAGTGGTGCAAGGACACTCCTGCCAGGTTCCCATCCCCATGGGGATGTGAGCCTTCTGCTCTGAGGTCCCAACGGCTGTGTTGCTCACAGTTTCATGATGAGGGCCCTCTGGTGTGAGTTCACTCCTGCCTAGATCCCATAGCCTCGCTGCTCCTGGCTGCCTGCCGGAGGTTCCAACTGTGGGATTCCTCACCTTTTTTATTCTATGGTCCCTCTGTTTTGAGGATCCTCTGGCCTGCCTCACTCCCAGCCCCTTGGTGATGTGTGTCCTCAGGTTTGAGGCCACGTGTGCTGGGTCCCTCAAATTATGGTGATGTAGCCCCACTGGTGTGAGGACACTCCTGCCTGGTTCCCATTCCCTTGGTGATGTTGGCCCTCTGGTGACAGTCTGATCCTTGTTGGGTTCCTCACACTTCTGTGAGGTGGGCTTTCTGCTCTGAGGTCACTCCTGCCTGGTTGGCACACCCCGCCTTGGTGACATCGGCCTTATGGTGGCAGTTAGAGCCTGCTGGGAGCCTCCTCCCCTCGGTGATGAGGGTCCTCTGGCCTCAGGTCCTAACTGCTGGGTTCCCACATTTTCTGATTCGTGGAAGTGGGCCGAGGACACTCCTGTCAGGTTCCCATCCCCATAGGGATGTGGGCCTTCTGCTCTGAGGTCCCATCCGCTGGGTTGCTCACAGTTTCATGATGTGGGACCTCTGCTGTGAGTTTGCTGTGGCCTGGATCCCATAGACTCTGTGCTCTGGGCGGCCTACTGGCCGGTTCCAACTGCTGGATTCCTCACAACTTTTATTCTGTGGGCTCTGTTTTGTGAGGATACTCCTGCTTGCCTCACTCCTAGCCCCTTGGAGATGTGGGTCCCCTGTTTTAGGCCACATGTTCTGGGTTCCTCACCTTTCTATAATGTGGCCACACTGGTGTGAGGACCCTCCTGCCTGGTTCCGATCCCCTTGGTGATGTGGGCCCTCTGGTGAGAGTCTTATCCTGGCTGGTTTCCTCACCCTTCTGTGAGGTAGGCCCTCTGCGGTGAGGTCACTCCTGCCTGGCTGGCACACATCACCTTGGTGACGTGGGCCCTCAGTTGGGAGTTGGTGTCTGCTGCGAGTCTCCGTCCCTCGGTAATGAGGGCCCTCTTGCGTCAGACCCTAACTCCTGGGCTCCCAAAATTTGCAGATGTGCGACCTGTGGTGCGAGTACACTCCTGTCAGGTTTCCAACCCCATGGGAATTTGGGCCTTCTGCTCTGAGGTCCCAACGGCTGGGGTGCTCACAGTTTCATGATGAGGGCCCTCTGATGTGCGTTCATTCCGGCCTAGATCCCATAGGCTTGCTGCTCCTGGGCGCCTGCTGGGAGGTTCCAACTGCGGGATTCCTCACCTTTTTTATTCTATGGGCCCTCTGTTTTGAGGCTCCTCCTGCCTGCCTCAATCCCAGCCCCGTTGTGATGTGTGTCCTCTGGTGTGAGGCCACGTGTGCTGGGTCCCTCACCTTTCGATGATGTGGCCCCAATGGTGTGAGGACACTCGTGCCTGTTTCCCAGCCCCTTGGTGATGTGGCCCCTCTGGTGAGAGTCTGATCCTGGCTGGGTTCCTTACCGTTCTGTGAGGTGGGCCCTGTGCTCTGAGGTAACTCCTGCCTGGCTTGCTCCCATTGCCTTGGTGACGTCGGCCCTCTGGTGGCAGTTGGATCCTTTTGGAGACTCCTGTCCTCGGTGATGAGGTCCCTCTGGCGTCAGGCTCTAACTGCTGGGCTCCCCAGGTTTTCTGATGTGAGCCCAGTGATGCCAGGACACTCGTGAAATGTTCCCATCCCCATGGCGATATGGGCCTTCTGCTCTGAGGTTCCAACACTGGGTTGCTCACAGTTTCCTGATGTTAGCTCTCTGGTGTTAGTTCACTCATTCCTAGATCCCATAGCCTCTGTACTCTGGGCCGCCTGCTGGGAAGTTCCAACTGCTGGGTTCCTCACCTTTTTTATTCTTTGGGCCCTGTGTTGGGAGGCTCCTCCTGCCTGTGTCACTCCCAGCCCCTTGGTGATGTAGGTCCTCTGGTTTGTGGCCACATGTGCCAGTTTCCTCATCTTTTAGTGATGTGGCCCCACTGGTGTGAGGACACTCGTGCCTGGTTCCCGTCCCCTTGGTGATATGGGCCCTCTGGTGAGAGTCTGATCCTGGTTGGGTTCCTCACACTTCTTTGAGGTGGGCCATCTGCTGTGAGGTCACTCCTGCCTGGCTGGCACACCCCGCCTTGGCGACGTGGGCCCTCTTGTGGTAGTTGGAACATGCTGGGAGCCTCCTCCCCTCAGTGATGAGGGCCCTCTGGCGTCAGGCCCTAACTGCTGGGTACCCACATTTTCTGATATGTGCTAAGTGGTGCGAGGACACTCCTGCCATGCTCCCAACACCTTGGGGATGTGGACCTTCTGCTCTGAGGTCCAAATGGCTGGGTTGCTCGCAGTTTCATGATGTGGACCCTCTGCTGTGAGTTTACTGCGGCCTGAATCGCATAGACTTGGTGCTCTTGGCCGCCTGCTGGGAGGTTCCCATTGCTGGATTCCTCAGCTTTTTTATTCTATGGGCCCTGTGTTGTGAGGCTACTCCTGCCTGCCTCATTCCGAGCCCCTTGGAGATGTGGGTCTTCTGGTTTAGGCCACATGTGCTGGGTTCCTCACCTTTCTATGATGTGGCCACACTGGTGTGAAGACTCTCCTGCCTGGTTCTGATCACCTTGGTGATGTGGGCCCTCTGGTGAGAGTCTTATCCTGGCTGTGTTCCTCACCCTTCTGTGAGGTAGGCCCTCTGCGGTGAGGTCACTCCTACCTGGCTGTCACACGTCACCTTGGCGACGTGGGACCTCAGTTGGGTGTTGGTGCCTGATTGGAGTCTCCTTCCCTTGGTAATGAGGGCCCTCTGGCGTCAGGCCCTAACTCCTGGGTTCCCTCAATTCTCTGATGTGTGCCCTGTGGTGCGAGTACACTTCTGACAGGTTCCCAACCCCATGGGAATGTGGGCCTTCTGCTCTGAGATCCCAACGCCTAGGTTGCTCACAGTTTCATGATGACGGCCCTCTGGTGTGAGATCACTCCGGCCTGGATCCCATAGTCTCGCTGCTCCTGGCCGCCTGCTGGGAGGTTCCAACTGCGGGATTCTTCACCTCTTTAATTCTATGGTCCCTCTGTTTTGAGGCTCCTCCTGCCTGCCTCAATCCCAGCTCCCTTGTGATGTGTGTCCTCTGGTTTGAGGCCACGTGTGCTGGGTCCCTCACTTTTCGGTGATGTGGCCCCACTAGTGTGAGGACACTCCTGCCTGGTTCCCATTCCCTTGGTGATGTGGGCCCTCTGGTGAGAATCTGATCCTCTTTAGTTCTTCACACTTCTGTGAGGTTGACCCTCTGCTCTGAGGTCACTCCTGCCTGGTTGTCGCACTCCGCATTGGCGACGTCGCCCCTCTGGTAGCAGTCGGAGCTGGCTGGGAGCCACCGCCCCTCGGTGATGAGGGCCCTCTGGCATCAGGCACTAATTGCTGGGCTCCCCACATTTTTTCATGTGTGCCCACTCTTGCGATGACACTCCTGCTTGTTTCCCTTCCCCATGGGGATGTGGGCCTTCTGCTCTGAGGTCACAACGGCTGGGTTGCTTACAGAATCACAATGAGGGCCCTCTGTTGTGAGTTCATGCCGGCCTGGATCTCATAGCCTCAGTGCTCTGGGCCGCCTGCTAGGAAGATCCAACTGCTGGTTTCCACACCTTTTGTATACAATGGGACATGTGTTGTGAGGTTAATCCTGCCTGCCTCACTCCGAAACCCATGGTGATGTGGGTCCTCTGGTTTGAGGCCACATGTGCTGGGTACCTCAACTTTTGATGATGTGGCCCCACGGGTGTGAGGACACTCCTGCCTGGTTCCCATCACCTTGGTGATGTGGGCCCTCTGGGGAGAGTCTGATCCTGGCTGGGTTCCCTACCATTCTGTGAGGTGGGCCCTCTGATGTCAGGTCACTCCTGCCTGGCTAGCTCACATCGCCTTGGCGACGTGGGCCCTCTGTTGGCCACTGGAGCATGCTGGGAGCCTCCTACTCCCGTGAATGATGGCCCTGGAAAAAATGCATATGCCCTTTTTGGCCAAGTGCTTCATTGACGAGGTTCTGCCACTTCTCTTATGCTTTCAGAGCAATTCACGTCTACCTCCTGAAATCGGATTCCAGCAATTCTGCCCCACTTTCAAGTCCTCTTCGCAGCCTTAATTCAATATATTTTTGTACGATTTCTGTCATTTATAAGTCTGCAGGTATGTGAATGACAGTGCCCCTGAGCTCCTTTCCTCAACTCGCTTTCTTGTGAGCTGGCCACAAAACCGCAGGATTGCTTCAGGCCCTAATCTTGTTCCAGCATGGCATGCTGAGCCTTTGGTTAATTCCTTTTCCTGTTGGGAAATGAGTGTTAAAATTGCCCGTGCATACTGGGCATATACCCTGAGAAAACCAAAATTCAAAAAGAGTCATGTACCAAAATGTTCATTGCAGCTCTATTTACAATAGCCCGGAGATGGAAAGAACCTAAGCGCCCATCATAGGACGAATGGATAAAGAAGATGTGGCACATATACACAATGGAATATTACTCAGCCTTAAAAAGAAATGAAACTGAGTTATTTGTAATGAGATGGATAGACCTAGAGTCTGTCATACAGAGTGAAGTAAGTCAGAAAGAAAAAGACAAATAGCGTATGCTAACACATATATATGGAATTTAAAGGAAAAAAATGTCATGAAGAACCTAGGGATAAGACAGGAATAGAGGCGCAGACCTACTGGAGAACGGAATTGAGGATATGGGGAGGGGGAATGGTGAGTTTTGACAGGGCGAGAGAGAGTCATGGACATATACACACTAACAAATGTAGTAAGGTAGATAGCAAGGGGGAAGCAGCCGCAAGGCACAGGGATATTAGCTCGGGGCGTTGGGACAGCCTGGAGGGGTGGAAGGGGGAGAGAGGGAGGGAGGGAGACACAAGAGGGAAGACACAGGGAGCATATGTATATGTATAGCTGATTCACTTTGTTATAAAGCAAAAACTAACACACCATTGTAAAGCAATTATACCCCAATAAAGATGTTAAAAA
This sequence comes from Phocoena phocoena, assembly GCF_963924675.1. NCBI lineage: Eukaryota > Metazoa > Chordata > Mammalia > Artiodactyla > Phocoenidae > Phocoena > Phocoena phocoena. Next base: position 40,445 of record NW_027077719.1, on the reverse strand, counting down.
AAATATTCGCCCGTGCACACACCTACAGATAGTCTCCCATTGGTTCTCCTTATTCCTGTTCATCTTGCGCAGAAATTGCAAACAGTGCCAAACAGGAGGTTAAAGGCACTGACTCTCCAAATGGGGAGAGTGTAAGAAAAGGGTCTGGAATGGTGAACCTGAGTACCAGGGGACGAAAACAGACATGCATGTAAAAAGGTTTCCCAGTCACACGGTGGAGCATACTCTGGGTTTCCCATGCAAATTTTAGCAGAAGGAAGAATCCCTTGAACCTGGAGAGTTGGGAACCATGGAATGGGTACCAGGCAGTATGACATCAAAGGGTCTGCATTTGCTCACTGAACCTCACCAATGCTATCAGCCCAAAGGGTCAAGCCTTATCTCTCACCCAGCTCTGGGTGTAGATGTGGTAAAACAGGTTGCATCACATGCCCTGTGTGAGTTATTTAAGAATTGCTCTCTATTCCACTGTCATTGTGTTTTGTTTTTGAAATTTTTTTTGACACTGGGATTTATCGGATTTTCACTGCTGCGTTAATGCCGCTGTACACACTCTTGATTCTCTTACGGAGACATAAATATCCATGGGTTTTAAGATTCTTCCTAGTCAGGTATATTCCTAGGCGTTGAATATGTGGTGTTGAGTCCATTTCGTTGAGCAAGGAGTAGGTCTTGTCTATTACATATTTGGCTTATGGAACGGTATCTGTGCTAATTTCAGTCTCTGGTTTTATGCAGCACTCCAACGCACCTTTCTCCATAAGGAAGCACAAGTTGGTTTTCTAAATTTGAGACTGTTCTGTTTTGTAATTCAGTTCATGTGTAGTCAAGTTTACATACTGTGTATTAGTGATATTTTATGATGTTTCTTTTTATGTGTGACTTATTTCACGTAGAATCACCATACCTGTATCCACTCACTATGCCACTACGGGCCTGATGACACAGATTTCATTGCTGAGTGATATTCCATTGTACGTACGTACCACAACTTCTTTATCCATTGTTTGCTCTCTGAGATATTTACCTGGTACTGTAAACGAGGTTCTTGTGAACAGAGAGGTCCCAAATTTTGAGGTGGCTGGGTGTTTTTGATTTTAATTTCCCTAAGCTGTAGGACCATAAGTGGAAGTGCCATAGGCTGTGTTGCTTTGTTTCTTACGTGTTTCAGGAAACACATAACACTTCTCCAGAATGGCTGTCGGCAATTTACATCATATGCATCAGCATAATAAGGATCCCTGTTTTCCATTGCCTGTCCTCCGTTTCCGGATTTTACAATTATTTTAAATGGCCCTTTTGCCCTGGGGGGCACAGAGATTTCATTGTAGTGCAGGTTTATTTACAAGCTTCTTGATTTGGCCAAAAAGTGCGTATGCGTTTTTTCCTGAATATATTTAGGGAAAAAAGCATCCGCACTTTTTGGACAAGTGCATCATTATCGACGTTCTGCCTCTTTCCCTTTTCTTTAAGTGCAATTCCAGTTTAACCCTTCAATCGTTTTCCTGAATTTCTGCCCCGCTTTCAAGTCCCCTTTGCAGGCTTACTTCAATATATTTTTGGAGGATAGCTGTCATTTATAACTCTGCAGGTTTGTGAATTACAGTGCCCCTGAGCTCCTTTCTTCAACTCGCTTTCTTGTGAGCTGGGCACAAAACCGCAGGATTGCTTCAGGCATTAATCTCTTTCCAGCAGGGCACGCTGAGCATTTGGTTAATTCCTCTTCCTGGTGGGAAATGAGCATTGCATTTGCCCGTGCAGACACCTACAGCTAGTCTCTCATTGGTTCTCCCTATTCCTGTTCATCTTGCATAGAAATTGCAAGCTGTGCCAAAGAGGAGGTTAAAGGCACTGACTCTCCAAGCGGGGAGAGTGTTAGTAAAGCATCTGGAATGGTGAACCCGAGGACCAGGATACGAAAACTGAGATGCATTTTAAATCGTTTCCCAATCACACAGTGGACGATACTCTGGGTTTCCCATGCATGTTTTAGCTGGAGGAAGAATCCCTTGAACCTGGAGAGTTGGGACCCATGGAATGGGTACCATGCAGTATGACTTCAAAGGGTCTGCATTTGCTCACCGAAACTCACCAATGCTATCAGCCTGAAGTGCCCAGCGTTATGTCTCAACCAGCTGTGGGTGTAGATGTAGTCAATCCCGTTTGCATCACATGCCCTGAGTGAATTGTTTAAGAATTGCTCTCTATTTCACTGTCTTTGTGTTTTGTTTTCGAAATTTATTTTGATAATGGGATTTTTCGGATTTTCACTGCTGCGTTTCGGCCGCTGTACACACGCTTGATTCTCTTACGGAGACATATATATCCATGGGTTTTAAGATTCTTCCTAGTCAGGTATATTCCTAGGCGTTGAATATGTGGTGTTGGGTCCATTTCGTTGAGCAAGGAGTAGGTCTTGTCTATTACATATTTGGCTTATGGAATGTTATCTGTGCTAATTTCAGTCTCTGGTTTTATGCAGCACCCCAAGGCGCCTTTCCCCATAAGCAAGCACTAGTTGATTTTCCAAATTTGAGACCCTGTTCTGTTTTGTAATTCAGTTCATGTGTAGTCAAGTTTACATTCCGTGTATTAGTGATATCTTATGATGTTTCTTTTTCTGTGTGACGTAGTTCACGTAGAATCACCGTACCTGCATCCACTCACTATGCCGCTACAGGCCTGATGACACAGATTTCATTGCTGAGTGATATTGCATTGTACGTACGTGCCACAACTTCTTTATCCATTTTTGCTTTCTGGGATATTTACCTGGTACTGTAGACGAGCTTCTTGGGAACACAGCCATCCCAAATATTGGGGTGGCTGTCTGTTTTTGATTTTAATTTCCGTAAGCTATAGGACCATAAGTGGAAGTGCCATAGGCTGTGTTGCTCTGTTTCTTACGTGTTTCAGGAAACACCATACACTTCTCCAGGGTGGCTGCTGGCTATTTACATCCTGCCAATCAGCATAACAAGGCTCCCTGTTCTCCATATCCTGTCCTACCTTTCTGGATTTTACACTTTTTTCAGATGGCCCTTTTGCCCGGGGGGCAGTGAGACTTCATTGTAGTGCAGATTTCCTTTACAGGCTTGCTTGGTTGGCCAAAAAGGGCGTATGCGTTTTTTCCTGAATATATTCCGGAAAAAACGCATACGCACTTTTTGGCCAAGTGCATCATTGTCGACGTTGTGCCTCTTTTCCTATGCTTTCAGGGCAATTCCAGTCTACCCCATGCAGTGGTTTTCCTGAAAATCTGCCCCGCTTTCAAGTCCCCTTCGCAGGCTTACTTCAATATATTTTTGGAGGATAGCTGTCATTTATAACTCTGCAGGTTTGTGAATTACAGTGCCCCTGAGCTCCTTTCTTCAACTCGCTTTCTTGTGAGCTGGGCACAAAACCGCAGGATTGCTTCAGGCCCTAATCTGTTTACGGCAGGGCACAATGAGCCTTTGGATAATTCCTCTTCCTGGTGGGAAATGAGCGTTACATTTGCCCGTGCAGACACCTACAGCTAGTCTCTCATTGGTTCTCCCTATTCCTGTTCATCTTGCACAGAAATTGCAAGCTGTGCCAAAGAGGAGGTTAAAGGCACTGACTCTCCAAGCGGGGAGAGTGTTAGTAAAGCATCTAGAATGGTGAACCCGAGGACCAGGATACGAAAACTGAGATGCATTTTAAATCGTTTCCCAATCACATGGTGGACCATACTCTGGGTTTCCCATGCATGTTTTAGCTGGAGGAAGAATCCCTTGAACCTGGAGAGTTGGGACCCATGGAATGGGTACCATGCAGTATGACTTCAAAGGGTCTGCATTTGCTCACCAAAACTCACCAATGCTATCAGCCTGAAGTGTCCAGCCTTATGTCTCAACCAGCTCTGGGTGTAGATGTGGTCAATCCCGGTTGCATCACATGCCCTGAGTGAATTATTTAAGAATTGCTCTCTATTTCACTGTCTTTGTGTTTTGTTTTCGAAATTTATTTTGATAATGGGATTTATCGGATTATCACTGCTGCGTTTCGGCCGCTGTACACATGCTTGATTCTCTTACGGAAACATATATATCCATGGGTTTTAAGATTCTTCTTAGTCATGTATATTCCTAGGCGTTGAACATGTGGTGTTGGGTCTATTTCTTTGAGCAAGTGGTAGGTATTGTCTATTATATATTTGGCTTATGGAAAGTTATCTGTGCTAATTTCAGTCTCTGGTTTTATGCAGCACCCCAACGCACCTTTCCCCATAAGCAAGCTCTAGTTGGTTTTCTAAATTTGAGACCCTGTTCTGTTTTGTAATTCAGTTCATGTGTAGTCAAGTTTACATTCCGTGTATCAGTGATATCTTATGATGTTTCTATTTCTGTGTGACGTAGTTCACGTAGAATCACCGTACATGCATCCACTCACTAACCGCTACGGGCCTGATGACACAGATTTCATTGCTGAGTGATACTGCATTGCACGTACGTGCCACAACTTCTTTATCCATTTTTTGCTTTCTGGGATATTTACCTGGTACTGTAGACGAGCTTCCTGTGAACACAGACGTCCCAAACATTGGGGTGGCTGTCTGTTTTTGATTTTAATTTCCCTAAGCTATAGGACCATAAGTGCAAGTGCCATAGGCTGTGTTGCTTTATTTCTTACGTGTTTCAGGAAACACCATACATTTCTCCAGGTTGGCTGCTGGCAATTTACATCCTGCCAATCGGCATAACAAGGCTCACTGTTCTCCATATCCTGTCCTACCTTTCTGGATTTTACACTTTTTTCAGATGGCCCTTTTGCCCGGGGAGCAGTGAGACTTCATTGTAGTGCAGATTTCCTTTACAGGCTTGCTTGGTTGGCCAAAAAGTGCGTATGCATTTTTTCCTGAATATATTCAGGAAAAAACGCATACGCACTTTTTGGCCAAGTGCATCATTGTCGACGTTCTGCCTCTTTTCCTATGCTTTCAAGGCAATTCCAGTCTACCCCCTGCAATCGTTTTCCTGATATTCTGCCCCGCTTTCCAGTCCCCTTCGCAGGCTTACTTGAATATATTTTTGGAGGATAGCTGTTATTTATAACTCTGCAGTTTTGTGAATTACAGTGCCCCTGAGCTCCTTTCTTCAACTCGCTTTCTTGTGAGCTGGGCACAAAACCCCAGGATTGCTTCAGGCCCTAATCTGTTTCCAGCAGGGCACACTGAGCCTTTGTTTAATTCCTCTTCCTGGTGGGCAATGAGCGTTACATTTGCCCGTGCAGACACCTATAGCTAGTCTCTCATTGTTTCTCCCTATTCCTGTTCATCTTGCACAGAAATTGCAAGCTGTGCCAAAGAGGAGGTTAAAGGCACTGACTCTCCAAGCGGGGAGAGTGTTAGTAAAGCATCTGGAATGGTGAACCCGAGGACCAGGATACGAAAACTGAGATGCATTTTAAATCGTTTCCCAATCACACGGTGGAAGATACTCTGGGTTTCCCATGCATGTATTAGCTGGAGGAAGAATGCCTTGAACCTGGAGAGTTGGGATCCATGGAATGGGTACCATGCAGTATGACTTCAAAGGGTCTGCATTTGCTCACCGAAACTCACCAATGCTATCAGGCTGAAGTGTCCAGCCTTATGTCTCAACCAGCTCTGGGTGTAGATGTGGTCAATCCCGGTTGCATCACATGCCCTGAGTGAATTATTTAAGAATTGATCTCTATTTCACTGTCTTTGTGTTTTGTTTTCGAAATTTATTTTGATAATGGGATTTATCGGATTTTCACTGCTGCGTTTCGGCCGCTGTACACACGCTTGATTCTCTTACGGAGACATATATATCCATGGGTTTTAAGATTCTTCCTACTCAGGTATATTCCTAGGCGTTGAATATGTGGTGTTGAGTCCATTTCGTTGAGCAAGGAGTAGGTCTTGTCTATTACATATTTGGCTTATGGAATGTTATCTGTGCTAATTTCAGTCTCTGGTTTTATGCAGCACCCCAAGGCACCTTTCCCCATAAGCAAGCACTAGTTGGTTTTCTAAATTTGAGACCCTGTTCTGTTTTGTAATTCAGTTCATGTGTAGTCAAGTTTACATTCCGTGTATTAGTGATATCTTATGATGTTTCTTTTTCTGTGTGACGTAGTTCACGTAGAATCACCGTACCTGCATCCACTCACTATGCCGCTACGGGCCTGATGACACAGATTTCATTGCTGAGTGATATTGCATTGTACGTACGTGCCACAACTTCTTTATCCATTTTTTGCTTTCTGGGATATTTACCTGATACTGTAGACGAGCTTCTTGTGAACACAGCCGTCCCAAATATTGGGGTGGCTGTCTGTTTTTGATTTTAATTTCCGTGAGCTATAAGACCATAAGTGGAAGTGCCATAGGCTGTGTTGCTTTGTTTCTTACGTGTTTCAGGAAACACCATACACTTCTCCAGAGTGGCTGCTGGCAATTTACATCCTGCCAATCAGCATAACAAGGCTCCCTGTTCTCCATATCCTGTCCTACCTTTCTGGATTTTACACTTTTTTCAGATGGCCCTTTTGCCCCGTGGGGCAGTGAGATTTCATTGTAATGCAGATTTCCTTTACAGGCTTGCTTGGTTGGCCAAAAAGGGCGTATGCGTTTTTTCCTGAATATATTCAGGAAAAAACGCATACGCCCTTTTTGGCCAAGTGCATCATTGTCGACGTTGTGCCTCTTTTCCTATGCTTTCAGGGCAATTCCAGTCTACCCCCTGCAATCGTTTTCCTGAAATTCAGCCCCGCTTTCAAGTCCCCTTCTCAGGCTTACTTCAATATATTTTTCGAGGATAGCTGTCATTTATAACTCTGCAGGTTTGTGAAGTACAGTGCCCCTGAGCTCCTTTCTTCAACTCGCTTTCTTGTGAGCTGGGCACAAAACCGCATGATTGCTTCAGGCCCTAATCTGTTTCCAGCAGGGCACACTGAGCCTTTGTTTAATTCCTCTTCCTGGTGGGCAATGAGCGTTACATTTGCCCGTGCAGACACCTACAGCTAGTCTCTCATTGGTTCTCCCTACTCCTGTTCATCTTGCACAGAAATTGCAAGCTGTGCGAAACAGGAGGTTAAAGGCACTGACTCTCCAAGCGGGGAGAGTGTTAGTAAAGCATCTGGAATGGTGAACCCGAGGACCAGGATACGAAAACTGAGATGCATTTTAAATCATTTCCCAATCACACGGTGGACGATACTCTTGGTTTCCCATGCATGTTTTAGCTGGAGGAAGAATCCCTTGAACCTGGAGAGTTGGGACCCATGGAATGGGTACCATGCAGTATGACTTCAAAGGGTCTGCATTTGCTCACCGAAACTCACCAATGCTATCAGCCTGAAGTGTCCAGCCTTATGTCTCAACCAGCTCTGGGTGTAGATGTGGTCAATCCCGGTTGCATCACATGCCCTGAGTGAATTATTTAAGAATTGCTCTCTATTTCACTGTCTTTGTGTTTTGTTTTCGAAATTTATTTTCATAATGGGATTTATCGGATTTTCACTGCTGCATTTCCGCCGCTGTACACACGCTTGATTCTCTTACGGAGATATATATATCCATGGGTTTTCAGATTCTTGCTAGTCAGGTTTATTCCTAGGCGTTGAATATGTGGTGTTGAGTCCATTTCGTTGAGCAAGGAGTAGGTCTTGTCTATTACATATTTGGCTTATGGAATGTTATCTGTGCTAATTTCAGTCTCTGGTTTTATGCAGCACCCCATCGCACCTTTCCCCATAAGCAAGCACTAGTTGCTTTTCTAAATTTGAGAACCTGTTCTGTTTTGTAATTCAGTTCATGTGTAGTCAAGTTTACATTCCGTGTATTAGTGATATCTTATGATGTTTCTTTTTCTGTGTGACGTAGTTCACGTAGAATCACCGTACCTGCATCCACTTAATATGCCGCTATGGGCCTGATGACACAGATTTCATTGCTGAGTGATATTGCATTGTACGTACGTGCCACAACTTCTTTATCCATTTTTTGCTTTCTGGGATATTTACCTGATACTGTAGACGAGCTTCTTGTGAACACAGCCGTCCCAAATATTGGGGGGGCTGTCTGTTTTTGATTTTAATTTCCGTAAGCTATAGGACCATAAGTGGAAGTGCCATAGGATGTGTTGCTTTGTTTCTTACGTGTTTCAGGAAACACCATACACTTCTCCAGGGTGGCTGCTGGCAATTTACATCCTGCCAATCAGCATAAAAAGGCTCCCTGTTCTCCATATCCTGTCCTACCTTTCTGGATTTTACAATTTTTTGAGATGGCCCTTTTGCCCGGGGGGGCAGTGAGATTTCATTGTAGTGCAGATTTCTTTACAGGCTTGCTTGGTTGGCCAAAAAGGGCGTATGCGTTTTTTCCTGAATATATTCAGGAAAAAACGCATACGCCCTTTTTGGCCAAGTGCATCATTGTCGACGTTGTGCCTCTTTTCCTATGCTTTCAGGGCAATTCCAGTCTACCCCCTGCAATCGTTTTCCTGAAATTCAGCCCCGCTTTCAAGTCCCCTTCGCAGACTTACTTAAATATATTTTTGGAGGAAAGCTGTCATTTATAACTCTGCAGGTTTGTGAAGTACAGTGCCCCTGAGCTCCTTTCTTCAACTCGCTTTCTTGTGAGAAGGGCACAAAACCGCAGGATTGCTTCAGGCCCTAATCTGTTTCCAGCAGGGCACACTGAGCCTTTGTTTAATTCCTCTTCCTGGTGGGCAATGAGCATTACATTTGCCCGTGCAGACACCTATATCTAGTCTCTCATTGGTTCTCCCAATTCCTGTTCATCTTGCACAGAAATTGCAAGCTGTGCGAAACAGGAGGTTAAAGGCACTGACTCTCCAAGCGGGGAGAGTGTTAGTAAAGCATCTGGAATGGTGAACCCGAGGACCAGGAAACGAAAACTGAGATGCATTTTAAATCATTTCCCAATCACACAGTGGACGATACTCTGTGTTTCCCATGCATGTTTTAGCTGGAGGAAGAATCCCTTGAACCTGGAGAGTTGGGACCCATGGAATGGGTACCATGCAGTATGACTTCAAAGGGTCTGCATTTGCTCACCGAAACTCACCAATGCTATCAGCCTGAAGTGTCCAGCCTTATGTCTCAACCAGCTCTGGGTGTAGATGCAGTCAATCCCCGTTGCATCACATGCCCTGAGTGAATTATTTAAGAATTGCTCTCTATTTCACTGTCTTTGTGTTTTGTTTTCGAAATTTATTTTGATAATGGGATTTATCGGATTTTCAGTGCTGCGTTTCGGCCGCGGTACACACGCTTGATTCTCTTACGGAGACATATATATCCATGGGTTTTAAGATTCTTCCTAGTCAGGTATATTCCTAGGCGTTGAATATGTGGTGTTGGGTCCATTTCGTTGAGAAAGGAGTAGGTCTTGCCTATTACATATTTGGCTTATGGAAAGTTATCTGTGCTAATTTCAGTCTCTGGTTTTATGCAGCACCCCAAGGCACCTTTCCCCATAAGCAAGCACTAGTTGGTTTTCTAAATTTGAGACCCTGTTCTTTTTTGTAATTCAGTTCATGTGTAGTCAAGTTTACATTCCGTGTATTAGTGATATCTTATGATGTTTCTTTTTCTGTGTGACGTAGTTCACGTAGAAACACCGTACCTGCATCCACTCACTATGCCGCTACGGGCCTGATGACACAGATTTCATTGCTGAGTGATATTGCATTGTACGTACGTGCCACAATTTCTTTATCCATTTTTTGCTTTCTGGGATATTTACCTGATACTGTAGACGAGCTTCTTGTGAACACAGCCGTCCCAAATATTGGGGTGGCCGTCTGTTTTTGATTTTAATTTCCGTAAGCTATAGGACCATAACTGGAAGTGCCATAGGCTGTGTTGCTTTGTTTCTTACGTGTTTCAGGAAAAACCATACACTTCTCCAGGGTGGCTGCTGGCAATTTACATCCTGCCAATCAGCATAACAAGGCTCCCTGTTCTCCATATCCTGTCCTAGCTTTCTGGATTTTACACTTTTTTCAGATGGCCCTTTTGCCCCGTGGGGCAGTGAGATTTCATTGTAGTGCAGATTTCCTTTACAGGCTTGCTTGGTTGGCCAAAAAGGGCGTATGCGTTTTTTCCTGAATATATTCAGGAAAAAGCGCATACGCACTTTTTGGCCAAGTGCATCATTGTCGACGTTGTGCCTCTTTTCCTATGCTTTCAGGGCAATTCCTGTCTACCCCCTGCAATCGTTTTCCTGAAATGCTGCCCCGCTTTCAAGTCCCCTTCGCAGACTTACTTCAATATATTTTTGGAGGATAGCTGTCATTTATAACTCTGCAGGTTTGTGAAGTACAGTGCCCCTGAGCTCCTTTCTTCAACTCGCTTTCTTGTGAGAAGGGCACAAAACCGCAGGATTGCTTCAGGCCCTAATCTGTTTCCAGCAGGGCACACTGAGCCTTTGTTTAATTCCTCTTCCTGGTGGGCAATGAGCGTTACATTTGCCCGTGCAGACACCTATATCTAGTCTCTCATTGGTTCTCCCTATTCCTGTTCATCTTGCACAGAAATTGCAAGCTGTGCGAAACAGGAGGTTAAAGGCACTGACTCTCCAAGCGGGGAGAGTGTTAGTAAAGCATCTGGAATGGTGAACCCGAGGACCAGGAAACGAAAACTGAGATGCATTTTAAATCATTTCCCAATCACACAGTGGACGATACTCTTGGTTTCCCATGCATGTTTTAGCTGGAGGAAGAATCCCTTGAACCTGGAGAGTTGGGACCCATGGAATGGGTACCATGCAGTATGACTTCAAAGGGTCTGCATTTGCTCACCGAAACTCACCAATGCTATCAGCCTGAAGTGTCCAGCCTTATGTCTCAACCAGCTCTGGGTGTAGATGTGGTCAATCCCGGTTGCATCACATGCCCTGAGTGAATTATTTAAGAATAGCTCTCTATTTCACTGTCTTTGTGTTTTGTTTTCGAAATTTATTTTGATAATTGGATTTATCGGATTTTCACTGCTGCGTTTCGGCCGCTGTACACACGCTTGATTCTCTTACGGAGACATATATATGCATGGGTTTTAAGATTCTTCCTAGTCAGGTATATTCCTAGGCGTTGAATATGTGGTGTTGGGTCCATTTCGTTGAGCAAGGAGTAGGTCTTGTCTATTACATATTTGGCTTATGGAAAGTTATCTGTGCTAATTTCAGTCTCTGGTTTTATGCAGCACCCCAAGCCACCTTTCCCCATAAGCAAGCACTAGTTGGTTTTCTAAATTTGAGACCCTGTTCTGTTTTGTAATTCAGTTCATGTGTAGTCAAGTTTACATTCCGTGTATTAGTGATATCTTATGATGTTTCTTTTTCTGTGTGACGTAGTTCACGTAGAATCACCGTACCTGCATCCACTCACTATGCCGCTAAGGGCCTGATGACACAGATTTCATTGCTGAGTGATATTGCATTGTACGTACGTGCCACAACTTCTTTATCCATTTTTTGCTTTCTGGGATATTTACCTGATACTGTAGACGAGCTTCTTGTGAACACAGCCGTCCCAAATATTGGGGTGGCTGTCTGTTTTTGATTTTAATTTCCGTAAGCTATAGGACCATAAGTGGAAGTGCCATAGGCTGTGTTGCTTTGTTTCTTACGTGTTTCAGGAAACACCATACACTTCTCCAGGGTGGCTGCTGGCAATTTACATCCTGCCAATCAGCATAACAAGGCTCCCTGTTCTCCATATCCTGTCCTACCTTTCTGGATTTTACACTTTTTTCAGAGTGCCCTTTTGCCCCGTGGGGCAGTGAGATTTCATTGTAGTGCAGATTTCCTTTACAGGCTTGCTTGGTTGGCCAAAAAGGGCGTGTGCGTTTTTTCCTGAATATATTCAGGAAAAAACGCATACGCCCTTTTTTGCCAAGTGCATCATTGTCGACGTTGTGCCTCTTTTCCTATGCTTTCAGGGCAATTCCAGTCTACCCCCTGCAATCGTTTTCCTGAAATTCAGCCCCGCTTTCAAGTCCCCTTCGCAGGCTTACTTCAATATATTTTTGGAGGATAGCTGTCATTTATAACTCTGCAGGTTTGTGAATTACAGTGCCCCTGAGCTGCTTTCTTCAACTCGCTTTCTTGTGAGCTGGGCACAAAACCGCAGGATTGCTTCAGGCCCTAATCTGTTTCCAGCAGGGCACACTGAGCCTTTGTTTAATTCCTCTTCCTGGTGGGCAATGAGCGTTACATTTGCCCGTGCAGACACCTACAGCTAGTCTCTCATTGGTTCTCCCTATTCCTGTTCATCTTGCACAGAAATGGCAAGGTGTGCCAAACAGGAGGTTAAAGGCACTGACTCTCCAAGCGGGGAGAGTGTTAGTAAAGCATCTGGAATGGTGAAACCGAGGACCAGGAAACGAAAACTGAGATGCATTTTAAATCGTTTCCCAATCACACAGTGGACGATACTCTGGGTTTCCCATGCATGTTTTAACTGGAGGAAGAATCCCTTGAACCTGGAGAGTTGGGACCCATGGAATGGGTACCATGCAGTATGACTTCAAAGGGTCTGCATTTGCTCATCGAAACTCACCAATGCTATCAGCCTGAAGTGTCCAGCCTTATGTCTCAACCACCTCTGGGTGTAGATGTGGTCAATCCCGGTTGCATCACATGCCCTGAGTGAATTATTTAAGAATTGCTCTCTATTTCACTGTCTTTGTGTTTTGTTTTCGAAATTTATTTTGATAATGGGATTTATCGGATTTTCACTGCTGCATTTCCGCCGCTGTACACACGCTTGATTCTCTTACGGAGACATATATATCCATGGGTTTTAAGATTCTTCCTAGTCAGGTATATTCCTAGGCGTTGAATATGTGGTGTTGAGTCCATTTCGTTGAGCAAGGAGTAGGTCTTGTCTATTACATATTTGGCTAATGGAATGTTATCTGTGCTAATTTCAGTCTCTGGTTTTATGCAGCACCCCAACGCACCTTTCCCCATAAGCAAGCACTAGTTGGTTTGCTAAATTTGAGACCCTGTTCTGTTTTGTAATTCAGTTCATGTGTAGTCAAGTTTACATTCCGTGTATTAGTGATATCTTATGATGTTTCTTTTTCTGTGTGACGTAGTTCACGTAGAATCACCGTACCTGCATCCACTTACTATGCCGCTACGGGCCTGATGACACAGATTTCATTGCTGAGTGATATTGCATTGCACGTACGTGCCACAACTTCTTTATCCATTTTTTGCTTTCTGGGATATTTACCTGATACTGTAGACGAGCTTCTTGTGAACACAGCCGTCCCAAATATTGGGGTGGCTGTCTGTTTTTGATTTTAATTTTCGTAAGCTATAGGACCATAAGTGGAAGTGCCATAGGCTGTGTTGCTTTGTTTCTTACGTGTTTCAGGAAACACCATACACTGCTCCAGGGTGGCTGCTGGCAATTTACATCCTGCCAATCAGCATAACAAGGCTCCCTGTTCTCCATATCCTGTCCTAACTTTCTGGATTTTACACTTTTTTGAGATGGCCCCTTTGCCCGGGGGGGCAGTGAGATTTCATTGTAGTGCAGATTTCCTTTACAGGCTTGCTTGGTTGGCCAAAAAGTGCGTATGCGTTTTTTCCTGAATATATTCAGGAAAAAACGCATACGCCCTTTTTGGCCAAGTGCATCATTGTCGACGTTGTGCCTCTTTTCCTGTGCTTTCAGGGCTATTCCAGTCTACCCCCTGCAATCGTTTTCCTGAAATTCAGCCCCGCTTTCAAGTCCCCTTCGCAGACTTACTTCAATATATTTTTGGAGGATAGCTGTCATTTATAACTCTGCAGGTTTGTGAAGTACAGTGCCCCTGAGCTCCTTTCTTCAACTCGCTTTCTTGTGAGAAGGGCACAAAACCGCAGGATTGCTTCAGGCCCTAATCTGTTTCCAGCAGGGCACACTGAGCCTTTGTTTAATTCCTCTTCCTGGTGGGCAATGAGCGTTACATTTGCCCATGCAGACACCTACAGCTAGTCTCTCATTGGTTCTCCCTATTCCTGTTCATCTTGCACAGAAATGGCAAGCTGTGCCAAACAGGAGGTTAAAGGCACTGACTCTCCAAGCGGGGAGAGTGTTAGTAAAGCATCTGGAATGGTGAACCCGAGGACCAGGAAACGAAAACTGAGATGCATTTTAAATCATTTCCCAATCACACAGTGTACGATATTCTGGGTTTCCCATGCATGTTTTAGCTGGAGGAAGAATGCCTTGAACCTGGAGAGTTGGGACCCATGGAATGGGTACCATGCAGTATGACTTCAAAGGGTCTGCATTTGCTCACCGAAACTCAACAATGCTATCAGCCTGAAGTGTCCAGCCTTATGTCTCAACCAGCTCTGGGTGTAGATGTGGTCAATCCCGGTTGCATCACATGCCCTGAGTGAATTATTTAAGAATAGCTCTCTATTTCACTGTCTTTGTGTTTTGTTTTCGAAATTTATTTTGATAATGGGATTTATCGGATTTTCACTGCTGCGTTTCGGCCGCTGTACACACGCTTGATTCTCTTACGGAGACATATATATCCATGGGTTTTAAGATTCTTCCTAGTCAGGTATATTCCTAGGCGTTGAATATGTGGTGTTGGGTCCATTTCGTTGAGCAAGGAGTAGGTCTTGTCTATTACATATTTGGCTTATGGAAAGTTATCTGTGCTAATTTCAGTCTCTGGTTTTATGCAGCACCCCAAGGCACCTTTCCCCATAAGCAAGCACTAGTTGGTTTTCTAAATTTGAGACCCTGTTCTGTTCTCTAATTCAGTTCATGTGTAGTCAAGTTTACATTCCGTGTATTAGTGATATCTTAAGATGTTTCTTTTTCTGTGTGACGTAGTTCACGTAGAATCACCGTACCTGCATCCACTCACTATGCCGCTACGGGCCTGATGACACAGATTTCATTGCTGAGTGATATTGCCTTGTACGTACGTGCCACAACTTCTTTATCCATTTTTTGCTTTCTGGGATATTTACCTGATACTGTAGACGAGCTTCTTGTGAACACAGCCGTCCCAAATATTGGGGTGGCTGTCTGTTTTTGATTTTATTTTCCGTAAGCTATAGGACCATAAGTGGAAGTGCCATAGGCTGTGTTGCTTTGTTTCTTACGTGTTTCAGGAAACACCATACACTTCGCCAGGGTGGCTGCTGGCAATTTACATCCTGCCAATCAGCATAACAAGGCTCCCTGTTCTCCATATCCTGTCCTACCTTTCTGGATTTTACACTTTTTTCAGATGGCCCTTTTGCCCGGGGGGGCAGTGAGATTTCATTGTAGTGCAGATTTCCTTTACAGGCTTGCTTGGTTGGCCAAAAAGGGCGTATGCGTTTTTTCCTGAATATATTCAGGAAAAAACGCATACGACCATTTTGGCCAAGTGCATCATTGTCGACGTTGTGCCTCTTTTCCTATGCTTTCAGGGCAATTCCAGTCTACCCCCTGCAATCGTTTTCCTGAAATTCAGCCCCGCTTTCAATTCCCCTTCGCAGGCTTACTTCAATATATTTTTGGAGGATAGCTGTCATTTATAACTATGCAGGTTTGTGAAGTACAGTGCCCCTGAGCTCCTTTCCTCAACTCGCTTTCTTGTGAGCTGGGCACAAAACCGCAGGATTGCTTCAGGCCCTAATCTGTTTCCAGCAGTGCACACTGAGCCTTTGTTTAATTCCTCTTCCTGGTGGGAAATGAGCGTTACATTTGCCCGTGCAGACACCTACAGCTAGTCTCTCATTGGTTCTCCCTATTCCTGTTCATCTTGCACAGAAATTGCAAGCTGTGCCAAACAGGAGGTTAAAGGCACAGACTCTCCAAGCGGGGAGCGTGTTAGTAAAGCATCTGGAATGACCCGAGGACCAGGGTACGAAAACTGAGATGCATTTTAAATCGTTTCCCAATCACACGGTGGACGATACTCTGGGTTTCCCATGCATGTTTTAGCTGGAGGAAGAATGCCTTGAACCTGGAGATTTGGGACCCATGGAATGGGTACCATGCAGTATGACTTCAAAGGGTCTGCATTTGCTCACCGAAACTCACCAGTGCTATCAGCCAGAAGTGTCCAGCCTTATGTCTCAACCAGCTCTGGGTGTAGATGTGGTCAATCCCGGTTTGCATCACATGCCCTGAGTGAATTATTTAAGAATTGCTCTCTATTTCACTGTCTTTGTGTTTTGTTTTCGAAATTTATTTTGATAATGGGATTTATCGGATTTTCACTGCTGCATTTCCACCGCTGTACACACGCTTGATTCTCTTACAGAGACATATATATCCATGGGTTTTAAGATTCTTCCTAGTCAGGTATATTCCTAGACGTTGAATATGTGGTGTTGAGTCCATTTCGTTGACCAAGGAGTAGGTCTTGTCTATTACATATTTGGCTTATGGAATGTTATCTGTGCTAATTTCGGTCTCTGGTTTTATGCAGCACCCCAACGCACCTTTCCCCATAAGCAAGCACTAGTTGGTTTTCTAAATTTGAGACCCTGTTCTGTTTTGTAATTCAGTTCATGTGTAGTCAAGTTTACATTCCGTGTATTAGTGATATCTTATGATGTTTCCTTTTCTGTGTGACGTAGTTCACGTAGAATCACCGTACCTGCATCCACTTACTATGCCGCTACGGGCCTGATGACACAGATTTCATTGCTGAGTGATATTGCATTGCACATACGTGCCACAACTTCTTTATCCATTTTTTGCTTTCTGGGATATTTACCTGATACTGTAGACGAGCTTCTTGTGAACACAGCCGTCCCAAATATTGGGGTGGCTGTCTGTTTTTGATTTTAATTTCTGTAAGCTATAGGACAATAAGTGGAAGTGCCATAGGCTGTGTTGCTTTGTTTCTTACGTGTTTCAGGAAAACACCATACACTTCTCCAGGGTGGCTGCTGGCAATTTACATCCTGCCAATCAGCATAACAAGGCTCCCTGTTCTCCATATCCTGTCCCACCTTTCTGGATTTTACACTTTTTTTCAGATGGCCCTTTTGCCCGGGGGGGCAGTGAGATTTCATTGTAGTGCAGATTTCCTTTACAGGCTTGCTTGGTTGGACAAAAAGGGCGTATGCGTTTTTTCCTGAATATATTCAGGAAAAAAACGCATACGCCCTTTTTGGCCAAGTGCATCATTGTCGACGTTGTGCCTCTTTTCCTATGCTTTCAGGGCAATGCCAGTCTACCCCCTGCAATCGTTTTCCTGAAATTCAGCCCCGCTTTCAAGTCCCCTTCGCAGGCTTACTTCAATATATTTTTGGAGGATAGCTGTCATTTATAACTCTGCAGGTTTGTGAAATACAGTGCCCCTGAGCTCCTTTCTTCAACTCGCTTTCTTGTGAGCTGGGCATAAAACCGCAGGATTGCTTCAGGCCCTAATCTGTTTCCAGCAGTGCACACTGAGCCTTTGTTTAATTCCTCTTCCTGGTGGGCAATGAGCGTTACATTTGCCCGTGCAGACACGTACAGCTAGTCTCTCATTGGTTCTCCCTATTCCTGTTCATCTTGCACAGAAATGGCAAGCTGTGCCAAACAGGAGGTTAAAGGCACTGACTCTCCAAGCGGGGAGAGTGTTAGTAAAGCATCTGGAATGGTGAACCCGAGGACCAGGATACGAAAACTGAGATGCATTTTAAATCGTTTCCCAATCACACGGTGGACGATACTCTGGGTTTCCCATGCATGTTTTAGCTGGAGGAAGAATGCCTTGAACCTGGAGAGGTGGGGACCCATGGAATGGGTACCATGCAGTATGACTTCAAAGGGTCTGCATTTGCTCACCGAAACTCACCAGTGCTATCAGCCTGAAGTGTCCAGCCTTATGTCTCAACCAGCTCTGGGTGTAGATGTGGTCAATCCCGGTTGCATCACATGCCCTGAGTGAATTAGTTAAGAATTGCTCTCTATTTCACTGTCTTTGTGTTTTGTTTTCGAAATTTATTTTGATAATGGGATTTATCGGAATTTCACTGCTGCATTTCCGCCGCTGTACACACGCTTGATTCTCTTATCGAGACATATATATCCATGGGTTTTAAGATTCTTCCTAGTCAGGTATATTCCTAGGCGTTGAATATGTGGTGTTGAGTCCATTTCGTTGAGCAAGGAGTAGGTCTTGTCTATTACATATTTGGCTTATGGAATGTTATCTGTGCTAATTTCAGTCTCTGGTTTTATGCAGCACCCCAACGCACCTTTCCCCATAAGCAAGCACTAGTTGGTTTTCTAAATTTGAGACCCTGTTCTGTTTTGTAATTCAGTTCATGTGTAGTCAAGTTTACATTCCGTGTATTAGTGATATCTTATGATGTTTCTTTTTCTGTGTGACGTAGTTCACGTAGAATCACCGTACCTGCATCCACTCACTATGCCGCTACGGGCATGATGACACAGATTTCATTGCTGAGTGATATTGCATTGCACGTACGTGCCACAACTTCTTTATCCATTTTTTGGTTTCTGGGATATTTACCTGATACTGTAGACGAGCTTCTTGTGAACACAGCCGTCCCAAATATTGGGGTGGCTGTCTGTTTTTGATTTTAATTTCCGTAAGCTATAGGACCATAAGTGGAAGTGCCATAGGCTGTGTTGCTTTGTTTGTTACGTGTTTCAGGAAACACCATACACTTCTCCAGGGTGGCTGCTGGCAATTTACATCCTGCCAATCAGCATAACAAGGCTCCCCGTTCTCCATATCCTGTCCTACCTTTCTGGATTTTACACTTTTTTCAGATGGCCCTTTTGCCCCGTGGGGCAGTGAGATTTCATTGTAGTGCAGATTTCCTTTACAGGCTTGCTTGGTTGGCCAAAAAGGGCGTATGCGTTTTTTCCTGAATATATTCAGGAAAAAACGCATACGTCCTTTTTTGCCAAGTGCATCATTGTCGACGTTGTGCCTCTTTTCCTATGCTTTCAGGGCAATTCCAGTCTACCCCCTGCAATCGTTTTCCTGAAATTCAGCCCCGCTTTCAAGTCCCCTTCGCAGACTTACTTCAATATATTTTTGGAGGATAGCTGTCATTTATAACTCTGCAGGTTTGTGAAGTACAGTGCCCCTGAGCTCCTTTCTTCAACTCGCTTTCTTGTGAGCTGGGCACAAAACCGCAGGATTGCTTCAGGCCCTAATCTGTTTCTAGCAGGGCACACTGAGCCTTTGTTTAATTCCTCTTCCTGGTGGGCAATGAGCGTTACATTTGCCCGTGCAGACACCTACAGCTAGTCTCTCATTGGTTCTCCCTATTCCTGTTCATCTTGCACAGAAATGGCAAGCTGTGCCAAACAGGAGGTTAAAGGCACTGACTCTCCAAGCGGGGAGAGTGTTAGTAAAGCATCTGGAATGGTGAACCCGAGGACCAGGAAACGAAAACTGAGATGCATTTTAAATCGTTTAACAATCACACAGTGGACGATACTCTGGGTTTCCCATGCATGTTTTAGCTGGAGGAAGAATCCCTTGAACCTGGAGAGTTGGGACCCATGGAATGGGTACCATGCAGTATGACTTCAAAGGGTCTGCATTTGCTCACCGAAACTCACCAATGCTATCAGCCTGAAGTGTCCAGCCTTATGTCTCAACCAGCTCTGGGTGTAGATGTGGTCAATCCCGGTTGCATCACATGCCCTGAGTGAATTATTTAATAATTGCTCTCTATTTCACTGTCTTTGTGTTTTGTTTTCGAAATTTATTTTGATAATGGGATTTATCGGATTTTCACTGCTGCATTTCCGCCGCTGTACACATGCTTGATTCTCTTACGGAGACATATATATCCATGGGTTTTAAGATTCTTCCTAGTCAGGTATATTCCTAGGCGTTTAATATGTGGTGTTGAGTCCATTTCGTTGAGCATGGAGTAGGTCTTGTCTATTACATATTTGGCTAATGGAATGTTATCTGTGCTAATTTCAGTCTCTGGTTTTATGCAGCACCCCAACGCACCTTTCCCCATAAGCAAGCACTAGTTGGTTTTCTAAATTTGAGACCCTGTTCTGTTTTGTAATTCAGTTCATGTGTAGTCAAGTTTACATTCCGTGTATTAGTGATATCTTATGATGTTTCTTTTTCTGTGTGACGTAGTTCACGTAGAATCACCGTACCTGCATCCACTCACTATGCCGCTACGGGCCTGATGACACAGATTTCATTGCTGAGTGATATTGCATTGTATGTACGTGCCACAACTTCTTTATCCATTTTTTGCTTTCTGGGATATTTACCTGATACTGTAGACGAGCTTCTTGTGAACACAGCCGTCCCAAATATTGGGGTGGCTGTCTGTTTTTGATTTTATTTTCCGTAAGCTATAGGACCATAAGTGGAAATGCCATAGGCTGTGTTGCTTTGTTTCTTACGTGTTTCAGGAAACACCATACACTTCTCCAGGGTGGCTGCTGGCAATTTACATCCTGCCAATCAGCATAACAAGGCTCCCTGTTCTCCATATCCTGTCCTACCTTTCTGGATTTTACACTTTTTTAAGATGGCCCTTTTGCCCGGGGGGGCAGTGAGATTTCATTGTAGTGCAGATTTCCTTTACAGGCTTGCTTGGTTGGCCAAAAAGGGCGTATGCGTTTTTTCCTGAATATATTCAGGAAAAAACGCATACGCCCTTTTTGGCCAAGTGCATCATTGTCGACGTTGTGCCTCTTTTCCTATGCTTTCAGGGCAATTCCAGTCTACCCCCTGCAATCGTTTTCCTGAAATGCTGCCCCGATTTCAAGTCCCCTTCGCAGGCTTACTTCAATATATTTTTGGAGGATAGCTGTCATTTATAACTCTGCAGGTTTGTGAATTACAGTGCACCTGAGCTCCTTTCTTCAACTCGCTTTCTTGTGAGCTGGGCACAAAACCGCAGGATTGCTTCAGGCCCTAATCTGTTTTCAGCAGGGCACGCTGAGCCTTTGTTTAATTCCTCTTCCTGTTGGGCAATGAGCATTACATTTGCCCGTGCAGACACCTACGGCTAGTCTCTCATTGGTTCTCCCTATTCCTGTTCATCTTGCACAGAAATTGCAAGCTGTGCCAAAGAGGAGGTTAAAGGCACTGACTCTCCAAGCGGGGAGAGTGTTAGGAAAGCATCTGGAATGGTGAACCCGAGGACCAGGATACGAAAACTGAGATGCATTTTAAATCGTTTCCCAATCACACAGTGGACCATACTGTGGGTTTCCCATGCATGTTTTAGCTGGAGGAAGAATCCCTTGAACCTGAAGAGTTGGGACCCATGGAATAGGTACCATGCAGTATGACTTCAAAGGGTCTGCATTTGCTCACCGAAACTCACCAATGCTATCAGCCTGAAGTGTCCAGCCTTATGTCTCAACCAGCTCTGGGTGTAGATGTGGTCAATCCCGGTTGCATCACATGCCCTGAGGGAATTATATAAGAATTGCTCTCTATTTCACTGTCTTTGTGTTTTGTTTTCGAAATTTATTTTGATAATGGGATTTATCGGATTTTCACTGCTGGGTATCGGCCGCTGTACACACGCTTGATTCTCTTACGGAGACATATATATCCATGGGTTTTAAGATTCTTCCTAGTCAGGTATATTCCTAGGCGTTGAATATGTGGTGTTGAGTCCATTTCGTTGAGCAAGGTGTAGGTCTTGTCTATTACATATTTGTCTTATGGAATGTTATCTGTGCTAATTTCAGTCTCTGGTTTTTATGCAGCACCCCAAGGCACCTTTCCCCATAAGCAAGCACTAGTTGGTTTTCTAAATTTGAGACCCTGTTTCTGTTTTGTAATACAGTTCATGTGTAGTCAAGTTTACATTCCGTGTATTAGTGATATCTTATGATGTTTCTTTTTCTGTGTGACGTAGTTCACGTAGAATCACCGTACCTGCATCCACTCACTATGCCGCTACGGGCCTGATGACACAGATTTCATTGCTGAGTGATATTGCATTGTACGTATGTGCCACAACTTCTTTATCCATTTTTTGCTTTCTGGGATATTTACCTGATACTGTAGACGAGCTTCTTGTGAACACAGCCGTCCCAAATATTGGGGTGGCTGTCTGTTTTTGATTTTAATTTCCGTAAGCTATAGGACCATAAGTGGAAGTGCCATAGGCTGTGTTGCTTTGTTTCTTACGTGTTTCAGGAAACACCATACACTTCTCCAGGGTGGCTGCTGGCAATTTACATCCTGCCAATCAGCATAACAAGGCTCCCTGTTCTCCATATCCTGTCCTACCTTTCTGGATTTTACACTTTTTTCAGATGGCCCTTTTGCCCGGGGGGCAGTGAGACTTCATTGTAGTGCAGATTGCCTTTACAGGCTTGCTTGGTTGGCCAAAAAGGGCGTATGCGTTTTTTCCTGAATATATTCAGGAAAAAACGCATACGCCCTTTTTGGCCAAGTGCATCATTGTCAACGTTCTGCCTCTTTTCCTATGCTTTCAGGGCAATTCCAGTCTACCCCCTGCAATCGTTTTCCTGAAATTCTGCCCCGCTTTCAAGTCCCCTTCGCAGGCTTACTTCAATATATTTTTGGAGGATAGCTGTCATTTATGACTCCGCAGGTTTGTGAATTACAGTGCCCCTGAGCTCCTTTCTTCAACTCGCTTTCTTGTGAGCTGGGCACAAAACCGCAGGATTGCTTCAGGCCCTAATCTGTTTCCGGCAGGGCACACTGAGCCTATGGTTAATTCCTCTTCCTGGTGGGAAATGAGCGTTACATTTGCCCGTGCAGACACCTACAGCTAGTCTCTCATTGGTTCTCCCTATTCCTGTTCATCTTGCAGAGAAATTGCAAGCTGTGCCAAACAGGAGGTTAAAGGCACTGACTCTCCAAGCAGGGAGAGTGTTAGTAAAGCATCTGGAATGGTGAACCCGAGGACCA
This sequence comes from Phocoena phocoena, assembly GCF_963924675.1. Taxonomy (NCBI): domain Eukaryota; kingdom Metazoa; phylum Chordata; class Mammalia; order Artiodactyla; family Phocoenidae; genus Phocoena; species Phocoena phocoena. The sequence continues at coordinate 17,561 of NW_027077719.1, read as the reverse complement.
GGATACGCAAACTGAGATGCATTGTAAATCGTTTCCCAATCACACGGTGGACCATACTGTGGGTTTCCCATGCATGTTTTAGCTGGAGGAAGAATCCCTTGAAACAGAAGAGTTGGGACCCATGGAATAGGTACCATGCAGTATGACTTCAAAGGGTCTGCATTTGCTCACCGAAACTCACCAATGCTATCAGCCTGAAGTGTCCAGCCTTATGTCTCAACCAGCTCTGGGTGTAGATGTGGTCAATCCCGGTTGCATCACATGCCCTGAGTGAATTATTTAAGAATTGCTCTCTATTTCACTGTCTATGTGTTTTGTTTTCGAAATTTATTTTGATAATGGGATTTATCGGATTTTCACTGCTGCGTATCGGCCGCTGTACACACGCTTGATTCTCTTACGGAGACATATATATCCATGGGTTTTAAGATTCTTCCTAGTCAGGTATATTCCTAGGCGTTGAATATGTGGTGTTGAGTCCATTTCGTTGAGCAAGGAGTAGGTCTTGTCTATTACATATTTGTCTTATGGAATGTTATCTGTGCTAATTTCAGTCTCTGGTTTTATGCAGCACCCCAAGGCACCTTTCCCCATTAGCAAGCACTAGTTGGTTTTCTAAATTTGAGACCCTGTTCTGTTTTGTAATACAGTTCATTTGTAGTCAAGTTTACATTCCGTGTATTAGTGATATCTTATGATGTTTCTTTTTCTGTGTGACATAGTTCACGTAGAATCACCATACCTGCATCCACTCACTATGCCGCTACGGGCCTGATGACACAGATTTCATTGCTGAGTGATATTGCATTGTACGTACGTGCCACAACTTCTTTATCCATTTTTTGCTTTCTGGGATATTTACCTGATACTGTAGACGAGCTTCTTGTGAACACAGCCGTCCCAAATATTGCGGTGGCTGTCTGTTTTTGATTTTAATTTCCGTAAGCTATAGGAGCATAAGTGGAAGTGCCATAGGCTGTGTTGCTTTGTTTCTTACGTGTTTCAGGAAACACCATACACTTCTCCAGGGTGGCTGCTGGCAATTTACATCCTGCCAATCAGCATAACAAGGCTCCCTGTTCTCCATATCCTGTCCTACCTTTCTGGATTTTACACTTTTTTCAGATGGCCCTTTTGCCCGGGGGGCAGTGAGACTTCATTGTAGTGCAGATTTCCTTTACAGGCTTGCTTGGTTGGCCAAAAAGGGCGTATGCGTTTTTTCCTGAATATATTCAGGAAAAAACGCATACGCACTTTTTGGCCAAGTGCATCATTGTCAACGTTCTGCCTCTTTTCCTATGCTTTCAGGGCAATTCCAGTCTACCCCCTGCAATCGTTTTCCTGAAATTCTGCCCCGCTTTCAAGTCCCCTTCGCAGGCTTACTTCAATATATTTTTGGAGGATAGCTGTCATTTATGACTCTGCAGGTTTGTGAATTACAGTGCCCCTGAGCTCCTTTCTTCAACTCGCTTTCTCGTGAGCTGGGCACAAAACCGCAGGATTGCTTCAGGCCCTAATCTGTTTTCAGCAGGGCACGCTGAGCCTTTGTTTAATTCCTCTTCCTGGTGGGCAATGAGCATTACATTTGCCCGTGCAGACACCTACGGCTAGTCTCTCATTGGTTCTCCCTATTCCTGTTCATCTTGCACAGAAATTGCAAGCTGTGCCAAAGAGGAGGTTAAAGGCACTGACTCGGGCTTCCCTGGTGGCGCAGTGGTTGAGAGTCCGCCTGCCGATGCAGGGGACACGGGTTCGTGCCCCGGTCTGGGAGGATCCCACATGCCGCGGAGCAGCTGGGCCCGTGGGCCATGGCCGCTGAGCCTGCGCGTCCGGAGCCTGTCCTCCACAACGGGAGAGGCCACAACGGTGAGAGGCCCGCGTAACGCATAAAAAAAAAAAAAAAAAAAAAAAAAAAGGCACTGACTCTCCAAGCGGGGAGAGTGTTAGTAAAGCATCTGGAATGGTGAACCCGAGGACCAGGATACGAAAACTGAGATGCATTTTAAATCGTTTCCCAATCACACAGTAGACGATACTCTGTGTTTCCCATGCATGTTTTAGATGGAGGAAGAATGCCTTGAACCTGGAGAGTTGGGACCCATGGAATGGGTACCATGCAGTATGACTTCAAAGGGTCTGCATTTGCTCAGCGAAACTCACCAGTGCTATCAGCCTGAAGTGTCCAGCCTTATGTCTCAACCAGCTCTGGGTGTAGATGTGGTCAATCCCGGTTGCATCACATGCCCTGAGTGAATTATTTAAGAATTGCTCTCTATTTCACTGTCTTTGTGTTTTGTTTTCGAAATTTATTTTAATAATGGGATTTATCGGATTTTCACTGCTGCGTTTCGGCCGCTGTACACATGCTTGATTCTCTTACGGAGACATATATATCCATGGGTTTTAAGATTCTTCCTAGTCAGGTATATTCCTAGGTGTTGAATATGTGGTGTTGAGTCCATTTCGGTGAGCAAGGAGTAGGTCTTGTCTATTACATATTTGGCTTATGGAATGTTATCTGTGCTAATTTCAGTCTCTGGTTTTATGCAGCACCCCAACGCACCTTTCCCCATAAGCAAGCACTAGTTGGTTTTCTAAATTTGAGACCCTGTTCTGTTTTGTAATTCAGTTCATGTGTAGTCAAGTTTACATTCCGTGTATTAGTGATATCTTATGATGTTTCTTTTTCTGTGTGACGTAGTTCACGTAGAATCACCGTACCTGCATCCACTTACTATGCCGCTACGGGCCTGATGACACAGATTTCATTGCTGAGTGATATTGCATTGCACGTACGTGCCACAACTACTTTATCCATTTTTTGCTTTCTGGGATATTTACCTGATACTGTAGACGAGCTTCTTGTGAACACAGCCGTCCCAAATATTGGGGTGGCTGTCTGTTTTTGATTTTAATTTCCGTAAGCTATAGGAGCATAAGTGGAAGTGCCATAGGCTGTGTTGCTTTGTTTCTTACGTGTTTCAGGAAACACCATACACTTCTCCAGGGTGGCTGCTGGCAATTTACATCCTGCCAATCAGCATAACAAGGCTCCCTGTTCTCCATATCCTGTCCTAGCTTTCTGGATTTTACACTTTTTTCGGATGGCCCTTTTGCCCGGGGGGGCAGTGAGATTTCAGTGTAGGGCAGATTTCCTTTACAGGCTTGCTTGGTTGGCCAAAAAGTGCGTATGCGTTTTTTCCTGAATATATTCAGGAAAAAACGCATACGCCCTTTTTGGCCAAGTGCATCATTGTCGACGTTGTGCCTCTTTTCCTATGCTTTCAGGGCAATTCCAGTCTACCCCCTGCAATCGTTTTCCTGAAATTCTGCCCCGCTTTCAAGTCCCCTTCGCAGGCTTACTTCAATATATTTTTGGAGGATAGCTGTCATTTAAAGCTCTGCAGGTTTGTGAAGTACAGTGCCCCTGAGCTCCTTTCTTCAACTCGCTTTCTTGTGAGCTGGGCATAAAACCGCAGGATTGCTTCAGGCCCTAATCTGTTTCCAGCAGGGCACACTGAGCCTTTGTTTAATTCCTCTTCCTGGTGGGAAATGAGCGTTACATTTGCCCGTGCAGACACCTACGGCTAGTCTCTCATTGGTTCTCCCTATTCCTGTTCATCTTGCACAGAAATTGCAAGCTGTGCGAAACAGGAGGTTAAAGGCACTGACTCTCCAAGCGGGGAGAGTGATAGTAAAGCATCTGGAATGGTGAACCCGAGGACCAGGATACGAAAACTGAGATGCATTTTAAATCATTTCCCAATCACACGGTGGACGATACTCTGGGTTTCCCATGAATGTTTTAGCTGGAGGAAGAATGCCTTGAACCTGGAGAGTTGGGACCCATGGAATGGGTACAATGCAGTATGACTTCAAAGGGTCTGCATTTGCTCACCGAAACTCACCAATGCTATCAGCCTGAAGTGTCCACCCTTATGTCTCAACCAGCTCTGGGTGTAGATGTGGTCAATCCCGGGTGCATCACATGCCCTGAGTGAATTATTTAAGAATTGCTCTCTATTTCACTGTCTTTGTGTTTTGTTTTCGAAATTTATTTTGATAATGGGATTTATCGGATTTTCACTGCTGCATTTCCGCCGCTGTACACATGCTTTATTCTCTTACGGAGACATATATATCCATGGATTTTAAGATTCTTCCTAGTCAGGTATATTCCTAGGCGTTGAATATGTGGTGTTGAGTCCATTTCGTTGAGCAAGGAGTAGGTCTTGTCTATTACATATTTGGCTTATGGAATGTTATCTGTGCTAATTTCAGTCTCTGGTTTTATGCAGCACCCCAACGCACCTTTCCCCATAAGCAAGCACTAGTTGGTTTTCTAAATTTGAGACCCTGTTCTGTTTTGTAATTCAGTTCATGTGTAGTCAAGTTTACATTCCGTGTATTAGTGATATCTTATGATGTTTCTTTTTCTGTGTGACGTAGTTCACGTAGAATCACCGTACCTGCATCCACTTACTATGCCGCTACGGGCCTGATGACACAGATTTCATTGCTGAGTGATATTTCATTGCACGTACGTGCCACAACTTCTTTATCCATTTTTTGCTTTCTGGGATATTTACCTGATACTGTAGACGAGCTTCTTGTGAACACAGCCGTCCCAAATATTGGGGTGGCTGTCTGTTTTTGATTTTAATTACCGTAAGCTATAGGACCATAAGTGGAAGTGCCATAGGCTGTGTTGCTTTGTTTCTTACGTGTTTCAGGAAACACCATACACTTCTCCAGGGTGGCTGCTGGCAATTTACATCCTGCCAATCAGCATAACAAGGCTCCCTGTTCTCCATATCCTGTCCTACCTTTCTGGATTTTACACTTTTTTCGGATGGCCCTTTTGCCCGGGGGGGCAGTGAGATTTCATTGTAGTGCAGATTTCCTTTACAGGCTTGCTTGGTTGGCCAAAAAGGGCGTATGCGTTTTTTCCTGAATATATTCAGGAAAAAACGCATACGCCCTTTTTGGCCAAGTGCATCATTGTCGACGTTGTGCCTCTTTTCCTATGCTTTCAGGGCAATTCCAGTCTACACCCTGCAATCGTTTTCCTGAAATTCTGCCCCGCTTTCAAGTCCCCTTCGCAGGCTTACTTCAATATATTTTTGGAGGATAGCTGTCATTTATAACTCTGCAGGTTTGTGAAGTACAGTGCCCCTGAGCTCCTTTCTTCAACTCGCTTTCTTGTGAGCTGGGCACAAAACCGCAGGATTGCTTCAGGCCCTAATCTGTTTCCAGCAGGGCACACTGAGCCTTTGTTTAATTCCTCTTCCTGGTGGGCAATGAGGGTTATATTTGCCCGTGCAGACACCTACAGCTAGTCTCTCATTGGTTCTCCCTATTCCTGTTCATCTTGCACAGAAATGGCAAGCTGTGTCAAACAGGAGGTTAAAGGCACTGACTCTCCAAGCGGGGAGAGTGTTAGTAAAGCATCTGGAATGGTGAACCCGAGGACCAGGATACGAAAACTGAGATGCATTTTAAATCGTTTCCCAATCACACGGTGGACAATACTCTGGGTTTCCCATGCATGTTTTAGCTAGAGGAAGAATGCCTTGAACCTGGAGCGTTGGGACCCATGGAATGGGTACCATGCAGTATGACTTCAAAGGGTCTGCATTTGCTCACCGAAACTCACCAGTGCTATCAGCCTGAAGTGTCCAGCCTTATGTCTCAACCAGCTCTGGGTGTAGATGTGGTCAATCCCGGTTGCATCGCATGCCCTGAGTGAATTATTTAAGAATTGCTCTCTATTTCACTGTCTTTGTGTTTTGTTTTCGAAATTTATTTTGATAATGGGATTTATCGGATTTTCACTGCTGCATTTCCGCCGCTGTACACACGCTTGATTCTCTTACGGAGACATATATATCCATGGGTTTTAAGATTCTTCCTAGTCAGGTATATTCCTAGGCGTTGAATATGTGGTGTTGAGTCCATTTCGTTGAGCAAGGAGTAGGTCTTGTCTATTACATATTTGGCTTATGGAATGTTATCTGTGCTAATTTCAGTCTCTGGTTTTATGCAGCACCCAAACGCACCTTTCCCCATAAGCAAGCACTAGTTGGTTTTCTAAATTTGAGACCCTGTTCTGTTTTGTAATTCAGTTCATGTGTAGTCAAGTTTACATTCCGTGTATTAGTGATATCTTATGATGTTTCTTTTTCTGTGTGACGTAGTTCATGTAGAATCACCGTACCTGCATCCACTTACTATGCCGCTACGGGCCTGATGACACAGATTTCATTGCTGAGTGATATTTCATTGCACGTACGTGCCACAACTTCTTTATCCATTTTTTGATTTCTGGGATATTTACCTGATACTGTAGACGAGCTTCTTGTGAACACAGCCGTCCCAAATATTGGGGTGGCTGTCTGTTTTTGATTTTAATTTCCGTAAGCTATAGGACCATAAGTGGAAGTGCCATAGGCTGTGTTGCTTTGTTTCTTACGTGTTTCAGGAAACACCATACACTTCTCCAGGGTGGCTGCTGGCAATTTACATCCTGCCAATCAGCATAACAAGGCTCCCTGTTCTCCATATCCTGTCCTACCTTTCTGGATTTTACACTTTTTTCAGATGGCCCTTTTGCCCGGGGGGGCAGTGAAATTTCATTGTAGTGCAGATTTCCTTTACAGGCTTGCTTGGTTGGCCAAAAAGGGCGTATGCGTTTTTTCCTGAATATATTCAGGAAAAAAAGCATTCGCCCTTTTTGGCCAAGTGCATCATTGTCGACGTTGTGCCTTTTTTCCTATGCTTATAGGGCAATTCCAGTCTACCCCCTGCAATCGTTTTCCTGAAATTCAGCCCCGCTTTCAAGTCCCCTTCGCAGGCTTACTTCAATATATTTTTGGAGGATAGCTGTCATTTATAACTCTGCAGGTTTGTGAAGTACAGTGCCCCTGAGCTCCTTTCTTCAACTCGCTTTCTTGTGAGCTGGGCACAAAACCGCAGGATTGCTTCAGGCCCTAATCTGTTTCCAGCAGGGCACACTGAGCCTTTGTTTAATTCCTCTTCCTGGTGGGCAATGAGCGTTACATTTGCCCGTGCAGACACCTACAGCTAGTCTCTCATTGGTTCTCCCTATTCCTGTTCATCTTGCACAGAAATGGCAAGCTGTGCCAAACAGGAGGTTAAAGGCACTGACTCTCCAAGCGGGGAGAGTGTTAGTAAAGCATCTGGAATGGTGAACCCGAGGACCAGGATACGAAAACTGAGATGCATTTTAAATCGTTTCCCAATCACACGTTGGACGATACTCTGGGTTTCCCATGCATGTTTTAGCTGGAGGAAGAATGCCTTGAACCTGGAGAGTTGGGACCCATGGAATGGGTACCATGCAGTATGACTTCAAAGGGTCTGCATTTGCTCACCGAAACTCACCAGTGCTATCAGCCTGAAGTGTCCAGCCTTATGTCTCAACCAGCTCTGGGTGTAGATGTGGTCAATCCCGGTTGCATCACATGCCCTGAGTGAATTATTTAAGAATTTCTCTCTATTTCACTGTCTTTGTGTTTTGTTTTCGAAATTTATTTTGATAATGGGACTTATCCGATTTTGACTGCTGCATTTCCGCCGCTGTACACACGCTTGATTCTCTTACGAAGACATATATATCCATGGGTTTTAAGATTCTTCCTAGTCAGGTATATTCCTAGGCGTTGAATATGTGGTGTTGGGTCCATTTCGTTGAGCAAGGAGTAGGTCTTGTCTATTACATATTTGGCTTATGGAATGTTATCTGTGCTAATTTCAGTCTCTGGTTTTATGCAGCACCCCAACGCACCTTTCCCCATAAGCAAGCACTAGTTGGTTTTCTAAATTTGAGACCCTGTTCTGTTTTGTAATTCAGTTCATGTGTAGTCAAGTTTACATTCCGTGTATTAGTGTTATCTTATGATGTTTCTTTTTCTGTGTGACGTAGTTCACGTAGAATCACCGTACCTGCATCCACTTACTATGCCGCTACGGGCCTGATGACACAGATTTCATTGCTGAGTGATATTGCATTGCACGTACATGCCACAACTTCTTTATCCATTTTTTGCTTTCTGAGATATTTACCTGATACTGTAGACGATCTTGTTGTGAACACAGCCGTCCCAAATATTGGGGTGGCTGTCTGTTTTTGATTTTAATTTCCGTAAGCTATAGGACCATAAGTGGAAGTGCCATAGGCTGTGTTGCTTTGTTTCTTACGTGTTTCAAGAAACACCATACACTTCTCCAGGGTGGCTGCTGGCAATTTACATCCTGCCAATCAGCATAACAAGGCTCCCTGTTCTCCATATCCTGTCCTACCTTTCTGGATTTTACACTTTTTTCAGATGGCCCTTTTGCCTGGGGGGGCAGTGAGATTTCATTGTAGTGCAGATTTCCTTTACAGGCTTGCTTGGTTGGCCATAAAGGGCGTATGCGTTTTTTCCTGAATATATTCAGGAAAAAACGCATACGCCCTTTTTGGCCAAGTGCATCATTGTCGACGTTGTGCCTATTTTCCTATGCTTTCAGGGCAATTCCAGTCTACCCCCTGCAATCGTTTTCCTGAAATTCAGCCCCGCTTTCAAGTCCCCTTCGCAGGCTTACTTCAATATATTTTTGGAGGATAGCTGTCATTTATAACTCTGCAGGTTTGTGAAGTATAGTGCCCCTGAACTCCTTTCTTCAACTCGCTTTCTTGTGAGCTGGGCACAAAACCGCAGGATTGCTTCAGGCCCTAATCTGTTTCCAGCAGGGCACACTGAGCCTTTGTTTAATTCCTCTTCCTGGTGGGCAATGAGCGTTACATTTGCCCGTGCAGACACCTACAGCTAGTCTCTCATTGGTTCTCCCTATTCCTGTTCATCTTGCACAGAAATTGCAAGCTGTGCGAAACAGGAGGTTAAAGGCACTGACTCTCCAAGCGGGGAGAGTGTTAGTAAAGCATCTGGAATGGTGAACCCGAGGACCAGGAAACGAAAACTGAGATGCATTATAAATCATTTCCCAATCACATGGTGGACGATACTCTGGGATTCCCATGCATGTTTTAGCTGGAGGAAGAATCCCTTGAACCTGGAGAGTTGGGACCCATGGAATGGGTACCATGCAGTATGACTTCAAAGGGTCTGCATTTGCTCACCGAAACTCACCAATGCTATCAGCCTGAAGTGTCCAGCCTTATGTCTCAACCAGCTCTGGGTGTAGATGTGTTAAATCCCGGTTGCATCACATGCCCTGAGTGAATTATTTAAGAATTGCTCTCTATTTCACTGTCTTTGTGTTTTGTTTTCGAAATTTATTTTGATAATGGGATTTATCGGATTTTCACTGCTGCGTTTCGGCCGCTGTACACACGCTTGATTCTCTTACGGAGACATATATATCCATGGGTTTTAAGATTCTTCCTAGTCAGGTATATTCCTAGGCGTTGAATATGTGGTGTTGGGTCCATTTCGTTGAGCAAGGAGTAGGTCTTGTCTATTACATATTTGGCTTATGGAAAGTTATCTGTGCTAATTTCAGTCTCTGGTTTTATCCAGCACCCCAAGGCACCTTTCCCCATAAGCAAGCACTAGTTGGTTTTCTAAATTTGAGACCCTGTTCTTTTTTGTAATTCAGTTCATGTGTAGTCAAGTTTACATTCCGTGTATTAGTGATATCTTATAATGTTTCTTTTTCTGTGTGACGTTGTTCACGTAGAATCACCGTACCTGCATCCACTCACTATGCCGCTACGGGCCTGATGACACAGATTTCATTGCTGAGTGATATTGCATTGTACGTACGTGCCACAACTTCTTTATCCAATTTTTCTTTCTGGGATATTTACCTGATACTGTAGACGAGCTTCTTGGGAACACAGCCGTCCCAAATATTGGGGTGGCTGTCTGTTTTTGATTTTAATTTCCGTAAGCTATAGGACCATAAGTGGAAGTGCCATAGGCTGTGTTGCTTTGTTTCTTACGTGTTTCAGGAAACACCATACACTTCTCCAGGGTGGCTGCTGGCAATTTACATCCTGCCAATCAGCATAACAAGGCTCCCTGTTCTCCATATCCTGTCCTACCTTTCTGGATTTTACACTTTTTTCAGATGTCCCTTTTGCCCGGGGGGGCAGTGAGATTTCATTGTAGTGCAGATTTCCTTTATAGGCTTGCTTGGTTGGCCAAAAAGGGCGTATGCGTTTTTTCCTAAATATATTCAGGAAAAAACGCATACGCCCTTTTTGGCCAAGTGCATCATTGTCGACGTTGTGCCTCTTTTCCTATGCTTTCAGGGCAATTCCAGTCTACCCCCTGCAATCGTTTTCCTGAAATTCAGCCCCGCTTTCAAGTCCCCTTCGCAGGCTTACTTCAATATATTTTTGGAGGATAGCTGTCATTTATAACTCTGCAGGTTTGTGAATTACAGTGCCCCTGAGCTCCTTTCTTCAACTCGCTTTCTTGTGAGCTGGGCACAAAACCGCAGGATTGCTTCAGGCCCTAATCTGTTTCCAGCAGGGCACACTGAGCCTTTGTTTAATTCCTCTTCCTGGTGGGCAATGAGCGTTACATTTGCCCGTGCAGACACCTACAGCTAGTCTCTCATTGGTTCTCCCTATTCCTGTTCATCTTGCACAGAAATGGCAAGCTGTGCCAAACAGGAGGTTAAAGGCACTGACTCTCCAAGCGGGGAGAGTGTTAGTAAAGCATCTGGAATGGTGAACCCGAGGACCAGGATACGAAAACTGAGATGCATTTTAAATCGTTTCCCAATCACACGGTGGACGATACTCTGGGTTTCCCATGCATGTTTTAGCTGGAGGAAGAATGCCTTGAACCTGGAGAGTTGGGACCCATGGAATGGGTACCATGCAGTATGACTTCAAAGGGTCTGCATTTGCTCACCGAAACTCACCAGTGCTATCAGCCTGAAGTGTCCAGCCTTATGTCTCAACCAGCTCTGGGTGTAGATGTGGTCAATCCCGGTTGCATCACATGCCCTGAGTGAATTATTTAAGAATTTCTCTCTATTTCACTGTCTTTGTGTTTTGTTTTCGAAATTTATTTTGATAATGGGACTTATCAGATTTTGACTGCTGCATTTCCGCCGCTGTACACACGCTTGATTCCCTTACGGAGACATATATATCCATGGGTTTTAAGATTCTTCCTAGTCAGGTATATTCCTAGGCGTTGAATATGTGGTGTTGGGTCCATTTCGTTGAGCAAGGAGTAGGTCTTGTCTATTACATATTTGGCTTATGGAATGTTATCTGTGCTAATTTCAGTCTCTGGTTTTATGCAGCACCCCAACGCACCTTTCCCCATAAGCAAGCACTAGTTGGTTTTCTAAATTTGAGACCCTATTCTGTTTTGTAATTCAGTTCATGTGTAGTCAAGTTTACATTCCGTGTATTAGTGATATCTTATGATGTTTCTTTTTCTGTGTGACGTAGTTCACGTAGAATCACCGTACCTGCATCCACTTACTATGCCGCTACGGGCCTGATGACACAGATTTCATTGCTGAGTGATATTGCATTGCACGTACATGCCACAACTTCTTTATACATTTTTTGCTTTCTGAGATATTTACCTGATACTGTAGACGAGCTTGTTGTGAACACAGCCGTCCCAAATATTGGGGTGGCTGTCTGTTTTTGATTTTAATTTCCGTAAGCTATAGGACCATAAGTGGAAGTGCCATAGGCTGTGTTGCTTTGTTTCTTACGTGTTTCAAGAAACACCATACACTTCTCCAGGGTGGCTGCTGGCAATTTACATCCTGCCAATCAGCATAACAAGGCTCCCTGTTCTCCATATCCTGTCCTACCTTTCTGGATTTTACACTTTTTTCAGATGGCCCTTTTGCCTGGGGGGGCAGTGAGATTTCATTGTAGTGCAGATTTCCTTTACAGGCTTGCTTGGTTGGCCATAAAGGGCGTATGCGTTTTTTCCTGAATATATTCAGGAAAAAACGCATACGCCCTTTTTGGCCAAGTGCATCATTGTCGACGTTGTGCCTATTTTCCTATGCTTTCAGGGCAAGTCCAGTCTACCCCCTGCAATCGTTTTCCTGAAATTCAGCCCCGCTTTCAAGTCCCCTTCGCAGGCTTACTTCAATATATTTTTGGAGGATAGCTGTCATTTATAACTCTGCAGGTTTGTGAAGTATAGTGCCCCTGAACTCCTTTCTTCAACTCGCTTTCTTGTGAGCTGGGCACAAAACCGCAGGATTGCTTCAGGCCCTAATCTGTTTCCAGCAGGGCACACTGAGCCTTTGTTTAATTCCTCTTCCTGGTGGGCAATGAGCGTTACATTTGCCCGTGCAGACACCTACAGCTAGTCTCTCATTGGTTCTCCCTATTCCTGTTCATCTTGCACAGAAATTGCAAGCTGTGCGAAACAGGAGGTTAAAGGCACTGACTCTCCAAGCGGGGAGAGTGTTAGTAAAGCATCTGGAATGGTGAACCCGAGGACCAGGAAACGAAAACTGAGATGCATTATAAATCATTTCCCAATCACATGGTGGACGATACTCTGGGTTTCCCATGCATGCTTTAGCTGGAGGAAGAATCCCTTGAACCTGGAGAGTTGGGACCCATGGAATGGGTACCATGCAGTATGACTTCAAAGGGTCTGCATTTGCTCACCGAAACTCACCAATGCTATCAGCCTGAAGTGTCCAGCCTTATGTCTCAACCAGCTCTGGGTGTAGATGTGGTCAATCCCGGTTGCATCACATGCCCTGAGTGAATTATTTAAGAATTGCTCTCTATTTCACTGTCTTTGTGTTTTGTTTTCGAAATTTATTTTGATAATGGGATTTATCGGATTTTCACTGCTGCGTTTCGGCCGCTGTACACACGCTTGATTCTCTTACGGAGACATATATATCCATGGGTTTTAAGATTCTTCCTAGTCAGGTATATTCCTAGGCGTTGAATATGTGGTGTTGGGTCCATTTCGTTGAGCAAGGAGTAGGTCTTGTCTATTACATATTTGGCTTATGGAAAGTTATCTGTGCTAATTTCAGTCTCTGGTTTTATCCAGCACCCCAAGGCACCTTTCCCCATAAGCAAGCACTAGTTGGTTTTCTAAATTTGAGACCCTGTTCTTTTTTGTAATTCAGTTCATGTGTAGTCAAGTTTACATTCCGTGTATTAGTGATATCTTATAATGTTTCTTTTTCTGTGTGACGTTGTTCACGTAGAATCACCGTACCTGCATCCACTCACTATGCCGCTACGGGCCTGATGACACAGATTTCATTGCTGAGTGATATTGCATTGTACGTACGTGCCACAACTTCTTTATCCAATTTTTCTTTCTGGGATATTTACCTGATACTGTAGACGAGCTTCTTGGGAACACAGCCGTCCCAAATATTGGGGTGGCTGTCTGTTTTTGATTTTAATTTCTGTAAGCTATAGGACCATAAGTGGAAGTGCCATAGGCTGTGTTGCTTTGTTTCTTACGTGTTTCAGGAAACACCATACACTTCTCCAGGGTGGCTGCTGGCAATTTACATCCTGCCAATCAGCATAACAAGGCTCCCTGTTCTCCATATCCGGTCCTACCTTTCTGGATTTTACACTTTTTTCAGATGTCCCTTTTGCCCGGGGGGGCAGTGAGATTTCATTGTAGTGCAGATTTCCTTTATAGGCTTGCTTGGTTGGCCAAAAAGGGCGTATGCGTTTTTTCCTAAATATATTCAGGAAAAAACGCATACGCCCTTTTTGGCCAAGTGCATCATTGTCGACGTTGTGCCTCTTTTCCTATGCTTTCAGGGCAATTCCAGTCTACCCCCTGCAATCGTTTTCCTGAAATTCAGCCCCGCTTTCAAGTCCCCTTCGCAGGCTTACTTCAATATATTTTTGGAGGATAGCTGTCATTTATAACTCTGCAGGTTTGTGAAGTACAGTGCCCCTGAGCTCCTTTCTTCAACTCGCTTTCTTGTGAGCTGGGCACAAAACCGCAGGATTGCTTCAGGCCCTAATCTGTTTCCAGCAGGGCACACTGAGCCTTTGTTTAATTCCTCTTCCTGCTGGGCAATGAGCGTTACATTTGCCCGTGCAGACACCTACAGCTAGTCTCTCATTGGTTCTCCCTATTCCTGTTCATCTTGCACAGAAATGGCAAGCTGTGCCAAACAGGAGGTTAAAGGCACTGACTCTCCAAGCGGGGAGAGTGTTAGTAAAGCATCTGGAATGGTGAACCCGAGGACCAGGATACGAAAACTGAGATGCATTTTAAATCGTTTCCCAATCACACGGTGGACGATACTCTGGGTTTCCCATGCATGTTTTAGCTGGAGGAAGAATGCCTTGAACCTGGAGAGTTGGGACCCATGGAATGGGTACCATGCAGTATGACTTCAAAGGGTCTGCATTTGCTCCCCGAAACTCACCAGTGCTATCAGCCTGAAGTGTCCAGCCTTATGTCTCAACCAGCTCTGGGTGTAGATGTGGTCAATCCCGGTTGCATCACATGCCCTGAGTGAATTATTTAAGAATTGCTCTCTATTTCACTGTCTTTGTGTTTTGTTTTCGAAATTTATTTTGATAATGGGATTTATCGGATTTTCACTGCTGCATTTCCGCCGCTGTACACACGCTTGATTCTCTTACGGAGACATATATATCCATGGGTTTTAAGATTCTTCCTAGTCAGGTATATTCCTAGGCGTTGAATATGTGGTGTTGAGTCCATTTCGTTGAGCAAGGAGTAGGTCTTGTCTATTACATATTTGGCTTATGGAATGTTATCTGTGCTAATTTCAGTCTCTGGTTTTATGCAGCACCCCAACGCACCTTTCCCCATAAGCAAGCACTAGTTGGTTTTCTAAATTTGAGACCCTGTTCTGTTTTGTAATTCAGTTCATGTGTAGTCAAGTTTACATTCCGTGTATTAGTGATATCTTATGATGTTTCTTTTTCTTTGTGACGTAGTTCACGTAGAATCACCGTACCTGCATCCACTCACTCTGCCGCTATGGGCCTGATGACACAGATTTCATTGCTGAGTGATATTGCATTGCACGTACGTGCCACAACTTCTTTATCCATTTTTTGCTTTCTGGGATATTTACCTTGTACTGTAGACGAGCTTCTTGGGAACACAGCCGTCCCAAACTTTAGGGTGGCTCTCCGTTTTTCATTTTAATTTCCCTAAGCAATAGGACCATAATTGCAATTGCCATAGGCTGTGTTGCTTTATTTCTTACGTGTTTCAGGAAACACCATACACTTCTCCAGGGTGGCTGTTCACAATTTACATCCTGCCAATCAGCATAACAAGGCTCCCCCTTCTCCATATCCTGTCCTACCTTTCTGGATTTTACACTTTTTTCAGATGGCCCGTTTGCCCGGGGGGGCAGTGAGATTTCATTGTAGTGCAGATTTCCTTTACAGGCTTGCTTGGTTGGCCAAAAAGGGCGTATGCGTTTTTTCCTGAATATATTCAGGAAAAAACGCATACGCACTTTTTGGCCAAGTGCATCATTGTCGACGTTGTGCCTCTTTTCCTATGCTTTCAGGGCAATTCCAGTCTACCCCCTGCAATCGTTTTCCTGAAATTCTGCCCCACTTTCAAGTCCCCTTCGCAGGCTTAGTTCAATATATTTTTGGAGGATAGCTGTCATTTATAACTCTGCAGGTTTGTGAATTACAGTGCCCCTGAGCTCCTTTCTTCAACTCGCTTTCTTGTGAGCTGGGCACAAAACCGCAGGATTGCTTCAGGCCCTAGTCTGTTTCCAGCAGGGCACACTGAGCCTTTGTTTAATTCCTCTTCCTGGTGGGCAATGAGCGTTACATTTGCCCGTGCAGACACCTACAGCTAGTCTCTCATTGGTTCTCCCTATTCCTGTTCATCTTGCACAGAAATTGCAAGCTGTGCCAAAGAGGAGGTTAAAGGCACTGACTCTCCAAGCAGGGAGAGTGTTAGTAAAGCATCTGGAATGGTGAACCCGAGGACCAGGATACGAAAACTGAGATGCATTTTAAATCGTTTCCCAATCACACATTGGACGATACTCTGTGTTTCCCCAGCATGTTTTAGCTGGAGGAAGAATCCCTTGAACCTGGAGAGTTGGGACCCATGGAATGGGTACCATGCAGTATGACTTCAAAGGGTCTACATTTGCTCACCAAAACTCACCAATGCTATCAGCCTGAAGTGTCCAGCCTTATGTCTCAACCAGCTCTGGGTGTAGATGTCGTCAATCCCGGTTGCATCACATGCGCTGAGTGAATTATTTAAGAATTGCTCTCTATTTCACTGTCTTTGTGTTTTGTTTTCGAAATTTATTTTGATAATGGGATTTATCGGATTTTCACTGATGCGTATCGGCCGCTGTACACACGGTTGATTCTCTTACGGAGACATATATATCCATGGGTTTTAAGATTCTTCCTAGTTAGGTATATTCCTATGCGTTGAATATGTGGTGTTGAGTCCATTTCGTTGAGCAAGGAGTAGGTCTTTTCTATTACATATTTGGCTTATGGAATGTTATCTGTGCTAATTTCAGTCTCTGGTTTTATGCAGCACCCCAAGGCACCTTTCCCCATAAGCAAGCACTAGTTGGTTTTCTAAATTTGAGACCCTGTTCTGTTTTGTAATTCAGTTCATGTGTAGTCATGTTTACATTCCGTGTATTAGTGATATCTTATGATGTTTCTTTTTCTGTGTGACATAGTTCACGTAGAATCACCGTACCTGCATCCACTCACTATGCCGCTACGGGCCTGATGACACAGATTTCATTGCTGAGTGATATTGCATTGCACGTACGTGCCACAACTTGTTTATCCATTTTTTGCTTTCTGGGATATTTACCTGGTACTGTAGACGAGCTTCTTGGGAACACAGCCGTCCCAAACTTTGGGGTGGCTCTCTGTTTTTGATTTTAATTTCCCTAAGGAATAGGACCATAAGTGCAATTGCCATAGGCTGTGTTGCTTTATTTCTTACGTGTTTCAGGAAACACCATACACTTCTCCAGGGTGGCTGTTGGCAATTTACATCATTCCAATCAGCATAACAAGGCTCTCTGTTCTCCATATCCTGTCCTACCTTTCTGGATTTTACACTTTTTTCAGATGGCCCTCTTGCCCGGGGGGCAGTGAGACTTCATTGTAGTGCACATTTCCTTTACAGGCTTGCTTGGTTGGCCAAAAAGGGCGTATGCGTTTTTCCTGAATATATTCAGGAAAAAACGCATACGCCCTTTTTGGCCAAGTGCATCATTGTCGACGTTGTGCCTCTTTTCCTATGCTTTCAGGGCAATTCCAGTCTACCCCCTGCAATCGTTTTCCTGAAATTCTGCCCCGCTTTCAAGTCCCCTTCGCAGGCTTACTTCAATATACTTTTGGAAGATAGCTGTCATTTATAACTCTGCAGGTTTGTGAATTACAGTGCCTCTGAGCTCCGTTCTTCAACTCGCTTTCTTGTGAGCTGGGCACAAAACCGCAGGATTGCTTCAGGCCCTAATCTGTTTCCAGCAGGGCACACTGAGCCTTTATTTAATTCCTCTTTCTGGTGGGCAATGAGCGTTACATTTGCCCGTGCAGACAC